>NW_027093942.1:1227500-1347844 GCF_022343315.1 Plenodomus lingam
GAATACCAGGACGAAGAGGACGCCAAGTTCGACTCTAGGTGGTGGACCGATCTCATGATTGCGAGCGCATGGTTGCCCATGGCTCTTCATTTCAGTAGCGCCACGGGTGGCATCCCTGGTTGGAATCTGGGCTGGATGGGCTTGTGTGGTCTGGTTGCAGGGAGCACGAGGGTCAAGGCACTGTGGGCAAGCACTGCCTAGAGAAGGAGAGAAGGGAGAATCATGGACATGGACATGGACATGGACATGGGCATGGGCAGCCGAATAGGATAGTTCTGGCAGGACTAGGCGCCGTGGCAAAATGCGTGTACCCCCATCTGATATGTCACTTTTCCTCGGGAGGTCCCAATCGCTTTATACATGTACACATGTACATATACACATACACACACATATATATATATATGTAAATCTTGCTTGGCCGCTTTCTCGCTACACAGGGCCAGCCTGGTGTCGAATGTAGGCATGGCATGATAGGGGGGCTACATGGCGACTGTCTGTCTCTGTCCCTTATCTGGCTGCTTAGCCGGTCAGGGAAGGCGCAACCGACTATCTGAAAGTGGGGAAGCATGCAAGTCACCACTTGCTGTGCTTTCCCTCTGGATCACACCCACAATTATAAGCTGTCTTCCTTGAAACACCTAATGATCCCCCTTCATTCATCTCCCATCCCATCCGTCAATACTATCGGCCTGTCATCTGAACACCAAATCAAAACAAGTGTACACAGAGTATACAAGTCTTACATGATGATGATGATGGTAAGTGGAACGGCCATCACCCAGAAACACAGCACTGACGTAGCACTAGGTTTCCTCAACCGCCCCAAAATTGGCGGGGTTCAATATTGTAGAAGCGAGTATCGAGCAGCATAGAGAGGCTCTAGAGTCCAGAAAGGTGACCAGCATAGACCTGGCCGTAGCCTATATGAACCGCATTGCCACTTACGACACGTGCGGCGGCCTCAATGCATTTACCATCATCAACCCTAAGGTTTTCGAAGAGGCAACCGCATCAGATGCACGGAGAAGCCAAGGGCTGGCACCACGCGCGCTTGAAGGAATCCCATACGCGATCAAAGACAGCTACAAAGTGGCCGGCATGAGCGTAACCAACGGCTCGCCTGCACTCAAAGGCGTCATGTCGAGCAAAGATTCAGCCATCGCCGAAAAGCTGAGAGCTGCTGGTGCCGTATTACTGGGGAAGACAAATATGCCACCCATGGCTGCAGGAGGCATGCAAAGAGGCATGTATGGCCGCGCCGAGTCTCCCTACAACTCGCGCTATCTTACAGGCGCTTTCTCCTCTGGCTCCTCAAACGGCGCGGCAACTTCTGTTGCAGCAAGCATGGCAGCCTTCGGTATGGCTAGCGAAACTGTCAGCAGTGGCCGAAGTCCAGCTTCTAACAATGGACTGGTTTGCTACACGCCATCAAAGGGCTTGTTAAGCTGTAGAGGTCTATGGCCCCTATATATCACTTGTGACGTACCTTCACCATATGCGCGATCAGTGAGCGACATGATGGATCTGCTGACTGTGATTGCAACACCGGATGACGACACTGCAGGTGACTTCATCCGTGAACAAAGGCACATAGCGGTACCGAAACCTCAGGCGATCGACTACAACTCTCTGAAAAACACGGACGCTTTGAGAGGAAAGAGGATTGGAGTGCCAAACTTGTACGTGGGAAAAAAAGACTCAGATCCGTATGCCAAACCTACGTTTGTTTCGGAAGAAGTGATTGAGCTGTGGAAGAAGGCCGCAAAGGACTTGGAAGCCTTAGGCGCAGAAGTAGTTTACACCGACTTTCCTCTCATCACAAATTACGAGAATGATTCTACCTCTGGCGAAGCGAACAATGTGGATGGTCGACCAGCGGACTGGAATCTGTTGGAACGGAGCCATCTGATCGCGCAGGCCTGGAACGAATTCCTGGTCAAGAACAACGACGAGAATATCAAGAGCCTAACGGACATTAAAGACCCCGCAATGCTCTTTCCGAAACCTCAAGGGTACCTACCGGACAAGTTTCTTGAAGTGAGAAACTGGATCGATTACCCCGGCCTGCCCTCTCTTCTCAGCCAGATCAAAGAAAGTTCAATTCACAGTGTCCAGGGCATGGAACGGGCTCTCAAAGCCCTTGAAGCACAACGCAAACGTGATCTTGAAGACTGGATGGACAACAATAAACTGGATGTCGTTGCCTTTCCTGCACAGGGCGATGTTGGATTAGCAGATCTTGAGACAAACCTGGAGAGTACAACGCACAGCTTGCGAAATGGTGTCAAGTACTCCAATGGTAACCGTGCAATTCGACATTTAGGAGTCCCCACCGTCAGCGTGCCCATGGGTGTCATGAGCAAAAAGGGTATGCCGGTCAACTTGACCTTCGCTGTCAAGGCGTATGAAGACTACAAGCTTCTCGAGTACGCGTATGCATATGAGCAAGCTACAAAAAACCGTATTCCGCCACCTTCCACGCCTGCACTGCCTACCGACATGATACCATTGTGCCAGTCAATAGGCGAATCAGAGTTAGCACCGAAGAGCTCTCAACTCACCGCCGATGCCTATGCCGAAGCAGTGGCCGACTGTACCAACGCGATGAAGATTCATATCCGTGGCAATGCAGCTGGTTTTGCCTCCATCCAAATCTATGTTGACGGCGAACTTACTCCCATTAATCTAGGTCCCGTTAGGAAAGGCAATGGAGATTGGAGCTTGACGCTCACCCATGAACTGAGACGACCAGAGTGTCTAGGCTGGGATCTCAAGCCGTTGAAACCGAAGCCTGTTATGTGTATTGCTGTTGCGGTAGAAGACAATGTGGCGCGGGCGGCCAAGGTCCTATGGATACCTATTCCACATGGGGTGACTGCGCATACGTAGATGCGGATTGTCATGGGGAATAGCATGGTGTACGACAATGTGAATCCAAGAAAACAAGAATGATTGTGAACAGGCAAAGGGTGGAGATCCAACACAGTGTTGGCCCATATTTCTTTTACAGTATAAGAGGCTAGAACTAACCAGATGTTGTCGAACTTGGACTTGTTTCACACAGACTCACACGCCCAAGCACACTGGTGCATAACTTTGAGAGAGGAGAACTCTAATATAATTCAGAATCCTCCATCTCGATCTAGAAAGCAGTTGTCCAACTCACTTGATCCACCCAGCCCGATAGATATTACGACTCTCAAGCAAGCTCTCCACTACTCAACATGACTCACACTTTTGCCATGCCCTCCACTATCATGACACTCGGCGCCCAAGCTATGGAGCCATGGGCCATGGGACATTCCATAGGCAATTTGCTCACCCAAATCCACGCGCTCGTCGACACACATCTTTCGCACCCCTCAACCTATCGCAGCATCGTTCCCTCGACCCTGGATTTCGTCCCCGCGCTCGACGCCTACCTCGCTCATCAACGAGCGGTAGATGGCTGTACCTTGCCAATGCCCTATGATTACCAGAACACGACGGATCGCAAGACTCGCGCGAGCCGGCGTAGGTTTGTGGCCAGGTATTCGCGCATGCTGGAGGCGGAGTTCAAGCGTACGGTGCTTGAGCAGTTGTCCAGTATCTTCCAGGACTGGAGTGTAGAGCAGACGCGACTGTTCAATAAGGGTGTTGATAAAGCGGTGTGTGGGATACAATGGGTTGCCTATCCCGAAGAGAACGTAGCCATGTGTGCTGGAGACGGGGACTGGGCGACCTGGCTTAAAGAGCGATGTGATGAATTGGGGATGCGCGAGTTTGGGGCGGGACGGAAGGCTTTGGAGGAGATTTGAGTTTGTTTCTCTGCCGCTCAGCTGGAACCTGCAAAGGTTTCTGGTATGATGCTGAACCTGCATACCAAATGAGAGCCGACCAGATGTCTGAGTAGATGATATACCAGTGTCATGCATCTGCTTGATATCTTTGTGTAAAGAATACACGTCACTTGACACCCTTGATTTCACTGTCTTTAAAGCGGGTTACCGGTACATGGAGTCTTTGGATGCTCCCTGGCCAGACTCCAGGTGAGGTTGTGGTGCTGTGATTGGTGTTCCTTGTAGGGCTGCATAACGGCCATGAACGTAACTGGGCGATTGACGCATGGCTAGGCATACTATGCAGGACTAGACAGCTGTCGACGAGGGTTTGGACAAGGTGGGCAAGAATGTGCGGCCGACAGGTGGAGGTGGTGGAGGTGGTGGTGGAGTAACCTAGCCCAATGCACCTGACCCGGGATATGCTGGCATCAATCAGTGGATGATTGTCCGGGGACGCCAACGGACAGGGTCCAAGGACCACGTGACCTTTGTTATGCGACCGTAACGTTGGCTTGGGGCCCAACTCTTGTGAAAGGTTGAAACGCAATTGGAACCAAACCCACACTGCACAGCCTCTCTCCTCTCCTCCTCTCCCAATCTCACCCTCTTCTTACGCCTCGACTTATACTGGAAAACGAGGGCCACAGGCTGCCTACATTTCTACCACATCCGTACTGCCGTACTCCTCCTAGAAGCCTCCTTTTTTGAAGACTACACAGCCATGGCCGGCCGTTTTGTGAGAGCATCCAAATATCGTGAGTGCACACACTGGGTCCGCGACAGCTCCCAGCTACTTTGTAAGCGCAGTGGCACTGACACGAAACGCGCGATATTCTAGGCCACGTATTTGGAAAGGGCACCAAGAAGGTAGACAATCATGTCCATGTCAATCAACGAGCTGCAACTCATACCCATCTTAGGAGCAATGCTACGATAACCTGCGCATCTCCAAGAATGCCTGGGACACAAATCTGATCAAGGTCAGCATAGCGCGCACGCGCCCTGGCGCAAAACAGTAGACTCATAGACCCATAGGCCAACCCAGAATACGTCTCGGTGAACTGGGAAGCCAGCGGCGGTGGTGCCTTTGCCGTCATCCCCATCAACGAGCGCGGTCGTGCTCCCGACCAGCTGCCCCTCTTCCGCGGCCACACGGCTGCTGTCCTCGACACCGACTGGTACGCTTCGTGCCGCTGTGCCTGCCAGAAGGCGCAGAGTAGGCTAATGCGTCGCATAGGAGTCCCTTCAACGATTCGCTCATCTCCTCGGCCTCGGACGACGGCAAGGTCTTCATCTGGAAGGTGCCCGAAAACTTTACACTGCACACGGATGCCGAAGAGCCCGCTGATGTCGCGCCGGTTGCGCGACTGAGCGGCCACATGAGGTCCGACTATGCGCCTTTGTCTCCTTGTCTCGCATACCTTCTCTAATCGTCCTGCAGGAAAGTCGGACATGTGCTCTTCAACTCGGCCGCCGAAAACGTCCTCGCCTCCGCGTCTGGCGACTATACGGTCAAGCTCTGGGACGTGGAAGCCGGTGTGGCAAAACTCACCCTCAAACACAACGACATTGTACAGTCGCTCTCGTGGAGCCCCGACGGCGCCCTTCTCGTCACCACCAGCCGAGACAAGAAGCTGCGCGTGTGGGATGTGCGGCAGGAGAAGCCCGCGCAGGAAGTTCCTGGTCATCCAGGTGCCAAGAACAGTCGCGCTGTGTGGATGGGTGAGACCGACCGCATTGCCACCACCGGCTTTTCGCGCATGAGCGATCGCCAACTTGGCTTGTGGGATCCGCGCAACCCCGCCGAGCCCATTGGCGGTTTCCAGATTCTCGACTCCATCTCGGGTGTCTGCATGCCCTTCTGGGACGATGGTACCTCCTGTCTGTACCTGGCTGGCAAGGGGTGAGTACACAGGATGATGCTGACAGAGACATGTGGGCCGAGACTGACTTTTCACAGTGATGGCAACATTCGCTACTACGAATACGAGAACGACAAATTTGAATACCTCTCCGAGTACAAGTCTGGTGATCCACAGCGCGGTATCGCTTTCCTTCCCAAGCGCGGCATCAATCTTCATGAGAATGAAGTACTCCGCTGCTTCAAGACTGTCAACGACTCCTACATTGAGCCCGTCTCCTTCATCGTCCCTCGTCGATCCGAAATGTTCCAGAGCGACATCTACCCACCCACTACTGGGTCCAAGCCTGGTGTTACAGCCGCTGAGTGGTTCGCTGGAAAGACTGCATTGCCGCCCAAGATCTCCCTTGAGAGTGTGTACGATGGCGGGGCCCCTCAAGAGGTTTCCTCAGACTACAAGCCCCCGCCCGTCGCCGTAGCCCAGTCCTCGCCAACCAAGGCTGAGGCGCCAAAGCCTACGCCCGAACCCACACCAGCATCTACCGCCTTTCGTGGACCGGCACTATCGATGAAGGATAACAAAGATTCACTGGCAGCTGGAGCATCCAAGTTTGCAGACAAGGACGACGTGTCAGACAATGGAAGCGCTTCGAGCTTCGAGGAGGTACCGAAACCCTTTGAACGCCCAACAGTTGCTGCTACACGACAAGAAGAGAAGAAGGAATCAGAACCAGTCGCGAAAGCCACTCCTGCACCAGCATTCACACCGTCCCACGTCAAATCGGCCTCGTCTGTTGCAGAACCTACACCTTCCTCTGCCACAACCTCTACGCCCAGCTCTAGTGGACCCGCCGGCGCCCTGCGAGACGCTCTAGGCGACATCAAGTCCCAGCTCGAACACCAGAACAAGGTCATGTCCGACCAGTCCGACCAGATTGCCGTCCTGGTGCGCGAGGTGACGACGCTCAAGTCCAAGCTAGGATCACAGGGACCTTCGGACCGTGAAAAGGACGAGCGTATTCGGCAGCTGGAGTTGGAGCTCGAGGAGGCTAGGTCTTGATTTACATTATTTGCCCGTTGCGTAGTGTAGTCGAGGCTGACATGTCGACTCAGTGCACGAAGTGATCATGGCGATGGTGCCTAGAAGACGATTGGGAGCCAGTGTTTTGGTTGCTTTTGAGCGGAATGTATGGGGTTGGTTTGGCTGATGTGTACGATGGTTCTCAAGTAGGTCTTGTTGTATGTGTAGGTATTGTTGGCCATTCAGTCAGCCTGCTTTGCTTTGCTTGCTTATTCCCCAAGGTGTTTAGGGTAGCGGCATTGTTTTGGAAAAAAAGTCAATATATACCATGTCTTCTTATTCGCACTCTTAATTTCATTTTTGCGTCGAGCCTAACAGTGGGTGTCGTCTCTCTGAACTTGTTGAGCGTTGTTGTGGGCAGGAGAGATTGACAAGGTCAATAGGGACGAAATTCGGCTGGGAATGAAGCCAGTTGTATTGCCGATCAAACCATGTTTCATGCCGTTTCTCTTGACTACTTACTCCTGGCTATCACTGTCCTACTTTCAACCTCGCTGAGGGTCCCGGTCACTCTCATCATCCTATCATTCCCGCTCGACGGAGATAATTCGGTCTCACATCTTCGTCAGCCACAATGGCTTACGAACATGTACCTTTAGACCTGACCAGCGAAACACTCGTATGCCTCGCTCTTCTCAGCGCTTGTGTTAGCCAGGCCAATCAACTTGCATCGATCCTTCACTCCTAAGCACCTGGGACAGGACTTGGCAAAGCTTATGCCTAGTTCTCATGCGGGATTTTTTCATCCAAGCTGTCAGCGCCACGAAGCTTGGTGGTGCTTGGCCGCGCAATGCTCCCTCCCCCCTTGCTCCTTGTCGTATCCATGTCGGCGTCTCTGGTGTAGGTACATGCGTTTTACCTTCTCTGGCCAATGATACATCGTGGCCTCGGGGTCTGGAGGGCTGAGCCACGTTTGCTGCGCCCCCTCTTTGATTTTTGATATGGCGGATGATGCCGTTTTAGAGGAGAGATGGCGGTGTGGGCCGCGGGGAGTGTGGTCTTTTGGCCAATAGGTGAATTGATAGCTGGATACAGGTAGGCGTTTGTCTGCAAAGTGCCACAGTATGCATGCTTCAGGGTGAAAGGCTGCATGTTTGAGTATGAGTAAGTTGTACTGAATGTGGACAAATGGCCTAGGATCCATGGCCTGCCAGGACGCTGAACTTTGTTCTCAGGCAACCACGTCGATCTGGCAATTTGTCAACGTGGGCCTCTTCTTCTACAGATATAAAGTCTCACACTACGCTCCTGTCCTTGTGCTTTTTCCTCGCTACACTCCAACTCCAGCTACAACTCCAACTCATCCACACCATTCACATCTACCACATCCCACGCTCGGCCACGATCTTCTCCCCGAAGCCCAGCCATGTAAGAGCAGTTTTGCTCATGGAATGAGACTTGATCTAATTAATTCTCTATTAGTACCACTACTGCCGCGACTCCACTCCACTCGCACATACTGCCGTCATGCCTGCCAGCGCTGCCTCCTCCATCTCCTCCATCGTCAAGCCTAAACCAGTCTCGTGCGGCGAGTCCTGCGATTGCTGTGGATGCGAAGAGTCATGCTGGTGTGTTGTGATGTAAAGACATGGATTCATGGCACTATTATGATAGCGAATGGTGATGTAGGGCAGACAGCTTTTTTGCGAGTGTAGCACCTTCGAAGCCGAGAGAAACATTTGAATAAACTACCATTTTGAAATCATCTTTCTTCTTTCAATTCAGTGAAGCTCATTGTACGCCAGTTTCACGTCTGGTCACTGATTACGATATAATTTGCGTGTTGGTACGTTTCTCAGTGATTTGGTCTCATAATTGATGTCATCATGGCCATCATCAAGAGCCTGCTCATTCATCTGTGGATTTGATTATGAATATGAAAAGCCTAATATAATTGTGAGAAAACAGAATCATTATATGCAAGAGGGCGAAGCTATTTGTTCAGTCTCATCGCCCTATCCTCATCTCGCCACCATCTGCATTGCTCCATTCTGATACCCTCTTCCTCCTTTTCCATAATTGCACCTCCCTTATCGGGCGGATTCACCACCAGCTGCATACCGTTCTTCTCCGCACCCGTGTATTTTTCCCATGTCGGCGCACCGGCTGCAGCATGTGTATTCGGATCACCGCTAGCGACAAAGCTGGCCCAGTAGGCACTGTACAAGTCTGCTATTTCGGGATACTGCGTTCTTGCCTGTCCGTTGAAGTACGCTGCATCGCTCGCGTGAGGAACACCCATGTACGCAGGAGCCCAGTTGGGTGTATTGAATCTTGCTTTATAGACGGGGGCACCGGCCAATGCAAGTCTTGTTGCTGTATCTTGCACTGGGCATATGTACGCATAATCTCCATAGGCTGCGGCAATACGTTCAAATTGCAAGGAGACATAATTCGTGTTTGCAAGTAGATTCTTTGCGTTTGTTTCAGGATACAATGTCTCCAGTTCAACGAGATCTGCGTTTGAAAGAGCTGGTGCGAGGTTGGCCCAGAAATTGAGAAACTCTTCGGCGCGGTGTAGATCTTGGGGTGCAAAAGACTTGCCTTCGTCCGTGGTGGAGGAGATCAAGACGGGCATTTTGTAAAATGTGCCGTCCTTGCCCGATTGTGATCCGCGCTTTTCCAGCAAAGGGCCTGGGGAAACTGGTTGCCACGGCCAAGTAATGTTGTAGTTGTGTGCGTTGTACAGTGAGGTCGATATGAATTGAATGTCATCGGCTTCCGCAGAGCGGAGACACTTGAGAGCTGCCGCCCCAGGCGTCAATGGACAATTAATGTAGTCCATAAATTGCTCTACTTGTCGCTGGTACAATGCGCTATCCACGCCAGGAAATGCACGCGCTGTCGGAGAACCGGAGGAGAGAATAGCCTGGCTGAACAAGGGTTTCCTGCCTGCGTCGTCGCCATAATGATGGAACAAGTGAATACCCACGGAATGACCGCCCGCACTCTGGCCTCCAAGAGTAATTTTATCTGCATCACCGCCAAACTCGCCAATGTATTTTTGGACAAACTCCAGCATTAACCTTTGATCGCGGATACCTAGGTTCAATAGGTCTGCCTCTTCCATAAACTTGGCTGGAAGGGTACCCAGCGCGCCTAAACGGTATTGCACGGTGACCACCATCAAGGGCTGCTTACTCTTCGCCACAAATGTGGCACCATCAAAACTCCGGTGGGAACCAAAGACAAAAGAGCCCCCGTGAAGGAAAACCAAGGCGGGAAGTTTCTTTCCCATTGGTATATTCGATGGCCGATAGACATTGATGGTCAGACAAGCCTCAGACTGCCCGACCGAGTCATACATATTCTGGAAGCAGGCGGGTCCCGAGGACGATGCATCTTTTGTGCCATCAAAAGCTTTGGGCCATGTGACAGGCTTGAATCGATCAAGATCAACAGGCTGAGTGGCATACTCTATTCCCATCCATGCATCCACAGGCCGATCCAAAGATGCCGTCTTTTTCAAGTTTTTGAGTATTTGGGTGCCTTGGAAGGATCCGTAGCCCGGAAGAGTAACGACCAACGGTCCATTTGGCTGTGCTGGTGGTTTTGGGGCCGGTTTTGGCGAATACTGCCAGTTGTCTCCGAATGCTCCAAAGTACCAGAAGAGAAACACAGTTGTGATGAAGAAGATAATGCCAAGGGTCAGCCGTCGTTTGCGCCATCTCAAGGAGATCGGTCCGTGCATGTTGTGGTCCGCCTCACCCGAGGCTGGCATACGTTGCTGGTCCTCCATATACCAACTTTGATGAAGGTGCTTGCTATCTCGTTTAGATCCAGAAGCAGGTTCTGTAGGTCAGATGCGCGGGTAGTTCGAGTTCATGGTTGTGTAGGATGATGAGGACTAGAACCAACAGGTTGACCCTAACCAAGATGACGTTCAATGACCTAACTTGACTTAGCCGATTGCCGAGACACCCAATGCCTTGCCATCTTTTGGCAGGGATAGATTTGCACCCATTTTCCTAAGCATAGGTCGTATAATACTTGAGCTCTGTTGTAGACCTGCTTCCATGTATAATCTTCTTTCACGCAATATGCAGTGGACACGAAGTTTTCGCTCAATATCCAGCACTTGAGTAGCAGTACAACGACCCAAATTGTTCATCAAAGTAGGGTAAACATGGACCAGCCTATTGGAGGGCTCAGGTGTTACTCAACAATAACACAAGACTTGAAACGGCTTTCGTTTGATATAATCGCAATAGTGAACAACACTTCCATGTCATGAAATGCCTCAAAGAACCTCGAATGAATAATCTCTCCTTGCCCCTCAATAGCAGAAGAACAAATGTCTGTTTGAGCGTCTGGTAGACAGAAGCAGGCGCAGTTCATCCCACATCCGAAATACTCAAGAACCAAAGCTATGATACAATGGCTTGTTGAGATATGTGCAATGCATTGTAGGCAGTGCCATCGAGCATAACTATAGCTATGCAATTCTAAGCTTTAATTCCCTTTCTCGGACAATTCCTTCTCAACCGCATCTGCCATCTCAGCCTAGAACGCGTTAGCAGAACAGTTCAAGGATAATGGACCAGAGTGCCTACCAATGTGTCGAACTTCCAGTTGCACACGGGATCATCCCTATTTCCCATGATTGCTCCAGGACGATAGATCCAGCTACTCTTGATACCCATCTCCTTGGCTGGATGATGATCATGGTACTGACTCTGTGCAGTCTGAAGCACCTCGTGCTTCTCCACACCAAAAGCCTCCTTGACATGCTCGAGCATGTACTTGAAGTTCTTTAGGTCGGGCTTGTAGCTTCCGATATCCTGGGCCGTGTAGACGGCATCAAACTTGAAGCCCTGAAGTCCATTTGCATTGCCCTTTTTGAAAGATTCGTTGTCGACATTGGACAAGACAACCAGTTTGTACACTTTGCTCAGCCGCTTGAGCGCTTCTACCGTGTCTGGGAACGCAGGCCAGTCACCTACACTCTCGCCAAAGGCCTCGGTCTCGTCCTTGCTCGGCTCCACGAGCCCGAGTTCCTTGCAGAGTTTAGGATGCACAAGCTTCAAAAGGTCGGCGTACTTCATTGTCGGGTGCTCATTTTGTTCCGCAGACTCGATCCTGTGCAGAACTTGCAGTATGTACTTGCGATCGAGCGTGCCGGCCTTGCCAGACTTATTGAGCATGGGCTCCAGTGCGGTAAGCGCTCCACGCTCCCAATCGATGAGCGTGCCATATACATCAAAAGACAGGAGCTTGAAGTCGGTGAGTTTGGACATGATGGTCAAGCTAAAGAAGATACGGTTGTTGTGAAGACTGGGGGGTAGTATGATTTGAAAACTGGATACTAAAGCAAGCTGTAATGTCTACTTGGATTCTACACCTCAACTAGAGTATGCTGGACCGGGCAGTTAACTCATAATGACTCAGGTGTTACCCACTGCAACGCTCTTGGAACCCCCACTTCGGGCGATCAAGTAGCGGGGTAGCAAAAAGCATCGCGCCTGATTCCCTACGGCTTTAACAGGTTCACAGATAGCGTAAGGATCATTCGCTCATCTCGATTCTTACGATAGGCTGTAGGATTCTAAAAAAGTCCCATGACGTCTCCTTGGCTGACGATGTTGCCAACACGATACTACACAGTTGATGAATTGCGAGACACCCGTGATGACGCATCACCGATACTCAGAAAAGTAACTGTATTTACTCTTTTGTATTCGCTGTTTGCATCATCGACCAATATAACTCAGTGGTACTATCGGCATTCATGACAGAGACGCTTAAATATTATATACGCTTTCCCTTCTATAGATCGACAGGGTCAATCTGCATTGCGTATGGCAACTCCCCAACTTTCAATTCTAATATCTCCTTGGTCAATCTCCAAAGATTCAGCGATAAAGTGTTGTCCTTGGCTTGATCAGACGGTTCCGTAACCTTCTTGTCAGGTACAATGTACGCGTTCTGAATCTGCTCTTTGACAATATCATCCGACGTCGCTGCAAACAAGGCGGGCCGACATCCCTGACTGACAGGATCCTTCATGAACGGACGGACCGCTGCGACACCCACTTTACCCAGTACACCATATGCCTCCTCAGCCTGTTTTTGTTGGTCTGTCGCTACACCACCAGGATGAGTCGCGTTGATATAAGGCAGGCCAGTGGCTGCGGTGACGGGTCCAAACTGGCCCTTCTTGATGCGAGCATAAAGTTGACGAAGGAAGAGGATTTGGGCGAGCTTGGTACGATTGTAAAGATAGGTAGCGCCGATATTCTGATTGATCTCGGCAATGGACTCGAACTTCCATTCAGCCTTGGAAGCCCGGTGGAGATCAGAGGACTGGTGGACGATGCGAGAGTCCTGTGTCTTTTGGAGTACCGGTAACAAAGTGAGGGTGAGATGGGCCTGCGAAAAGACATTGACCTGCATGTGACTGTCCAATCCGTCTTTTGTTTCGTTGTAGACGCCTACTCCAAGTCCAGCATTGCACACGAGCGCATCCAGCCTCGTCAACTCTTTGGCCAGCGATCTCGCGACTTCGTCAGTCTGTCTAAGGTCCTCGAGGTTACATTGTCTCCATTCGACTTTGCTAGCATCGCCCCATTCTTTCAGAGCTTCTTGCGCCTCGCTTGCGTGTTGTTCCTTGTTGGAGAGCAAATAGATTTTGGCAGCATTGTGCTGAAGGAGATGAGCGACGATTCCGAACCCGATTCCAGCACTCCCGCCCGTGACCACGTAAACCTAGATATTGATCAGTGAACAAATTCTTGTTAAAGAAATTGAGTGGTCGTACCTTGTCACTCAGGTCAGGGACGTCGGTGTTGGGATCGAAGCTTCCAATGACTGATTTCCTGATCTTCTCCATGTTGACTATCATAAGTATCCTACTGTTCAGAGCCTTCTGAAAGGATTTGCTAGTTTGCAAAGTTGATAGTGTGAATAAAGAGCAAGCACAGAAGTAGCTGTGTATGTTAACAGCACGTTAGGTACAATCGTGTCGTCATGATGAAACACGAGTGTTGGCGAACGTGGATCATATTGGCTACCACTCTTGAACAGGAACTGCATGCAGCCCTATGATGCAAGAATGCATAGGGTATCCTCATCAGACACATCTCAAGATCAGCGATGCGCTCGACAAACGATAGACATGAGCAGATCAGTTTCACGTTCAATGACACAGTAAGAGTCACGTGCCGCGCGGCTTTGGCGCACCGTTGGGATCGAGTGCGCAACATGTCTGGAGTATGTTGGCAAACTATCAAAGCCTGATGGGGATGGTATAGGATGGAACAATCCCAAAAAGGGCCACTGCGACTGGGGTAAGACTGTGTATGCATAGAAGTGTGTATCGACAGTGGTACAGATTGATTGTTAGATTCTGCTGTTTGCCCCCCTGTACGAGGTTGCTCTGAGTTGAGATGGATGGTGATATTAAAGTCTGCCTGTCGCAGAACATTGATATTATACAATACATATATGCAGACTCTTTGCAAGGTAGTAGGGGAGAAAGTATGGCGGGGTATATGGCGAATGGAAATGAGAAGCTTCCAAACCGCCGTTCCCACCCACATCTGCCTCATTTCCTCATGACATGCTGCACACTGCGATTACGGAGAATTAATCCTGTGACTGGGATGTTGTACAAGTAGATCTTACAGCCTCGCTCGTTTCGTTCGAGGTAACGGTATGATGCGCCGATGTGATTGCGCCAAAAAACATGAATCCCAGACGTACCTCTTACCTATCTTACACTCTTTATCATATATCAACGCATGACAAAATATTAGCACAAGTCCAGGGGCTCCATCTGAAAAGATAGAACTCCATTAGGCGACACCACCACGTCGTAATGATGGAGCTTGCTGCGACACATCACTTGCTCTTACTGCCCATCTTTGGACTCATAGGGAAGAGTTGCATACTCTCTTTCCTCTTTGTCACAAATCGCAGATAGGCTTCGAGCGCCTCAATCTGCGTGTCATATGTGTCTTTGCGATTCATCCACATCTTCAAATATTTGTCCGAACCAGTGTCTTTGAGTGCGGCGTACCATTCGTTCGATGATGTCTTCTTGAGATTGAGAGCCAGGGAGCGACCTTGAAGGCCGGTGACGCTGGAAGCTTGTTCTGTGGGGGAAGAGTCTTAGTATCTGTACGTAATCTGGTGGCTGCAGAGGAGCTTGGGCTGAACTTACTCAGGATCGCTGCTCGCAAATCGGCGACCTGTTGATCGCCTGGTGTGAGTTCTGGCAGATCGTCATCAGAACTAGATGATGAGGTACTGCTAGCAGACTTTGAACGTGTAAATCTGGGTCGCGCAACTTTTGAAGGGGTCGGTTTCGCTGGCGTCGATTTTGTTCTTGAAGGTATAGGCTTCGACGGTGTAGACTTGGAAGGAGCGGGTTTTGAAGGCGCTGATTTGGCTGGCGTAGGTTTCGAGGAAGAGGATTTGGACGCAGATGGTTTAGATGAGGCAGCTTTTGGCGGAGTCTTTTCCTTTACAGGTGAAGCTCTTGAAAATATTGATTTTGCAGGCGCTGCTTTCGAGGGTGTTGATGGCGCTGGCGCCGTGGCTTTAGCAGGGGCGGCTTTCGCTGCTGGTGCTTTCGACGGCGTTGCTTTCGATCGTGTTGATGGTGGCGGTGAGGGCTTTGTGGGTCTCGCAGCAGGCTTCGTTGGCACTGTCTTGGTGGTAGTATTCAATGTCTTTGATGGTGCTGGTGGTGGCGGCGGTGGTGTCTGTATAGTTGCTTGCCCTCCATTCAGAAACGCCTGTGCACGCTCTCTTACACTTGGAAACATGTTTGGAGTTGTAGTATGCGCGCAATCAGATTAAGTAAAGGAGCGCGAGATTTCTAGAAACACAAGAGTGAATAAGAAAGACAGATGAAAATACGAGTACAGCAACGAGAGACAAGTAAAGGCGCGATATGAAATGAATTGCGACTTGGGGCCGTCGTACACTTTCAATAATCGTCTGCGATGACATGGCACGTCCCTTCCCGCATCAGCCAGTATGTGATCCGACACGTACGACCTAGGATGCTATGTACTCCTACTAATGAGCGAGCCGAGATTTCCAGAAGGTCTGCCTGGAAGTGGCAAGTCTATGTAGGGAGAACGGGGCCGTCGGCTGAGCTTGGTAGGCGCCGCGTTACCCGTGTGCCGAACCAAATGATGTTGGTCCTCCGCTAGATAGATGTCATGAAGTCGGTTCGGATAGAGTCGTGCATGGCGTCGACTCGGCTTGCGACAGGCGCATCATTGCCTATATACTCGGCCAGTTAGACTTCGGAGAGGGCTCGAAGTTGGTATGTATTCACTTGTCATTTCGCCTCCGAGGAATAGGCCTCGAAGCTGATGCGAGCATGAATACCTAGGTATAGGTGTCCTGTTAAGGGGGATTCTAGAGTGGCCCATGGCGTTTGCCCTTTCCCCGGATTGGCGCGGAAATTGGACTAGGAACGAGGTGAAGGGACGGCATGTCCATGACCGATTACGACGTTGACAAGCATACCCAAGACATGCTCTTTTTGCGCAACAGTAATGTTACCTCAGCTCACGGTATTGGGTGCGGCTGTACGGAGTAGATGAAAAAGAGAGATGGTTGATGGGTGAGACGTGTGTCCTCCAGATTGCTGATGCGTGGCGGCGAGCAATCCAGAACACAGAGTGGTTGAAGCTTGGCAGCTGGTGTTCTAACTGAATGTGGATTAGCGCTGTTTCAGTCCCAAGGAAACCCCTTTTTGTCTGGTTCCGATGGCACATCGCCATGCCGTTCGCATGGCGTTCGCAGGCCATCTGATGCGTGAAATGGATTCGTGCATTAGCTCCTCATTCGATATCGATACACACGCATGTCCAGCACGGATGATCGTTGGTGAGGTAATGTGTACTTGGGATGGAAAAATGCGTGTCAAAGAAGTAACAGCTAAGTAATGCAGTAGATGATAAGCATAAGTGAGATTTGAGATTTAGGCCAAGGTGCATGTAAACCTAGACGGAAAACTTTACGGAGTAGTGGTTTTATATGGTGAGGGATGGCATTTTGGGAAATTATGGGGAAGATTGGGTCGAGTAGATGTGGTTGTGGTGTGTTATCTGCCACCACAGTGATGATAAGGGACTGGCTGTCAAGTGTCGGGAACGAGGGTCAATGGACATGTAGGATGTTACTGTGGTAGTTACTGGGGTTGATGACTTGTGCACAAGGCCAAGTTGGCTGTGTGGCTTCACTGGGTGCTTTTGCGTGTGGTCGATTGGGGAACGGCTCTTTTCTTACACAGCATTTGATGCTTGAGCGGATGTGAATACGTACATGTACATGTACATATATATATACTGAATGCATAGCTACCGGCCCCTGATCAATCATCCTCCCATTCCCTAACACTAACAAACCAACAGATCAACATCATATATATATATCCTCACGCCGCCGCACTAACAGGCTGGATCCCCACCTCGGCCATCTTCACCGCATCCACACTCTCCATTGGACTATCGACGACATCCGTCAAGCCCAAATACTTGAGATTAGCCTCCCAGCCCAAGTCATCGCCAAAATAGCCCTTCATAACGTCGACACCATACTTCATGCCACCCACCGGGTCATATGTCAGACACTGCTTGCCCACTGCCAGACCAATCACGGCCGCCCACTCTGGTAGCTCCGTGGTCGCATACGGCTCGGCACCGGCAGCGAGTTCAGAGTTGAGGATGGCTGCATAGATGTTTTGTGCGGCCGCTTGGCCCATGACGGTTGCAGAGCCTGCGCGCTTGATGCCGGACCACGCGATCACGTCGCCAACACCAAAGTGCGAAGTTGCGTTTGGGATTGTGTCTTTGAACATGAGGGATTGGTGGACCATGATTTCCTTGTCCTCGTTTAGACAGGCGGCGGGCACTATGTCAGTGGTGGGCACCCCCTTTTTCGTCGAGTCGATGACAAAGTCTGCGGTTATGCTGTCGCCGTTGGCTAGCGTGACTGTGGATTGCCCGTTGGGGAGCTCAGTGACCGTGGCACGGCTGTTGAGGACAAGATCCACGCCCTCTTCTTCTAGCAGCATCTTTGCGCGCTCCTTGACCTCGGTGGGGAGAGGTTCCGAGGATAGCACTTCTGAGCGGGAGTGCACCAAGGTGACGGCAATCTGGGGGTAATAACTCTTGATCTCTGCCGAAAACTCGACGCCCACGGCACCAGCGCCAATGACAACCACTCTTCTGCTCTCGTGCTTGTATGTGCCGCCGCCAGTGATCTTGTCGATGAAGGCTTTCCCATCGCTCAAGTACTCGTCATAACTTGCCGACTTGGGGACAGCAGGCCAATGTCTCTTCAGTCCAGTGGCCATGACAACATAGTCATACGCTTGTTGCTGCGTCTTGCCATTCCGATCGCACCACTCGGCGACCTTGGCCTCTGGATTGATCTTCTGGACACTGCCATGCTTGAAATGCAGATTCGAATGCTTGAGCTCGTTCAAGTGGCTAAACCGTTTCCACATGTGGCTGGTGTACTTTGGCGTGACATGGGCAAGCGGGGCTCCAACAGAGTGGACTGCAAGATAGGCTGGTTAGTACAAGAAGTGGTCCATACGGGTACGCACCATGACGAAGTGGCAGTCAGAGAACCGAATCAGACGACGGTTGAGGGGCCTCGGCTAAGGCCCAAGGAATGTGGAGACGAGAGGGAAATGACGCACAATACCCATCTCGTTCGTCAATCACCGTGATTTCGACGCCTCGCCTGCTTCTCGCTCCTTTGAAATCTGGACCCGGGTAGACACTCTGCCGAGCCTTGCCCTGTGAATACTCGAGAAGATTGACAACGGCAGAGATGCCGCCGTATGCACAGCCCACGATGAGAACACGGTGAGGATTCGATAGGCTGATGTTGCCCAATGTGTCTGTTAAGCCTTGCAGTCTCATCTTGAATATCAGGTACGAGGGGTCGAAGGGATTGGAGAAGGGGGGAGGGGGTTCAGGGAGATGATCTGATAAGATTACGCCTCGGGGATGGATCAGCCTTCTTATGGCCGCCCACCCGGCCGCAAATACTGCGACATCGGACAATAGGCCAAGGCCAAGGGTACCGGAAAGACGAGGGGAGCTTCCGTGTATGGAGTGAATGCACGATAGAGGTGGAGCGCTGCAAGAAGAGGGGGATGCGATTGGTTAGTCAGTTGGTCATGAGTTATCAGATCAGCTGCAAATTTTATCAGATCTGCTGGGGGGGGGGGGGGGGGTGACTTGGCACGCATCACTACTACTCTACCAGGCATGCCATTCTCCCACCAGCCAGCCCCACCGTCGAGTGCCTCACCTACCGCAACCTACCGGTACCTAGAGTCAAGACTATACTTCGGACCCAAAAAGTCAAGAACCCGCTCTTGCGTTTATCGATGGTAGCCTGGAACTGATAGCCTGTCTTGCTGTAAGCAGCACTAGAGTGACTGTACGAGGTCCTCGGACCGGGTAAGAATGATACATGAATTGACTACACGCGTGGTACTTGGCGTGGATTGTACTCCTGCAAAAGAACAGGCTCGTCTCATCGTCTTCCTCCGTACCCCTCGAACATGCATCATCCTGTATCTTTACAAGCCAACCTAGGCGGAGGCCCCCCCCCCCCCCCCAAAAAATCCAGCATGACTTCGTGTCCACGTACCATATGCGAGGTACCATGGGAAAGCCTCGACAACGGCACCGGAATCGAGAGCACGTCAATGGCTGCGATCATGGCGATGGTAACAATAAGGAGAACAGGGTCAAGGAGAGTTTTCAAGTGTGCACAAAGTGGCCGACCCTCCCACGACACTTTGCCCACACAGAGACAAACAACAAGCTGCCTCAGCGCAGGATACAGACGGAGAGAGAGAGAGAGAGAGAGAGAGAGAGAGGGAGACAGAAACAGGGGTAGTAATGGTCAGGCGGCAAACCTCAACGGGCGCAACGTCATCACCGACGTCGTCCAGGATATCGTGCCTGCCTTTTTCGAACCTGATCCAAGGACAAGTAGACGTCGCCTCGACCCAAGGGGAGCTAAGGTAGGCTATCTAGAAATCGGGAAACAGGTGCCCGTGGCTATTAGGACACGTCAGAATATGATCTACCGTATATGGAGGACTCTGCACGCACGGGTCTTCTCCTGCCTGACCGTATGCCTCCGTTTCTTCTGGATACTTATCAAACTGACTGGCGTCACCTACACCCGCCCGCACCGGAGGCACATAGGGCGCATCAATGTCCTTTTTCTGTAGTCGGTCCCACGTCACTTCTGCAAACCACGGATGGTTCATCACGTCTTTGCTGCCGCCGTGCAAGTTGCCCAGGCGCTTGGTGAGGTCAGGGGTGATGAGCTTCTGCAGCAGGTCGTGTGCATCGGGGTGGATATAAGGCGGGTATTTGACCCGCGACTTGAGAATGTTTTCGTAGATCTTCATAGGCGAGCCGCCGTCCCAGAAGGGAGTAAAGCCGCAGAGCATTTCGAAGATGAGGATACCCAGTGACCACCTGGGTTCTCCATTGTTAGTTTTCACAGGGGGAGAGAGTTTGCGCTCGCTCTGGAAGGAGGGAGCACAGGCAGAGACTCACCAGTCGACCGACTTGTTGTAGCCTTTGGATGCCACCACCTCAGGAGCCAGGTAGTCTGGGGTGCCGCAGAGGGTCCAGGTGATGTCCGGCACCTCTTTCGCAAACCCAAAGTCGGTAATCTTGAGGTGGCCATGGCGGTCGAGCAGCAGATTCTCAGGTTTCAGATCGCGGTAGATGATGTTGTGCGAGTGTAGGTAGTCGAGGGCCAGCGTCACCTCTGCTGCGTAAAACTTGGCCACCGGATTGGGGAAGCGCTGCGACTTGCGCAGCAAACTAAACAGCTCGCCACCCTCGACAAAGTCCATGACCATGTACAGGTTCTTCGAGTCCTGGAAGGTGCCCCAGAGGGTGATGAGGAAGGGGTGCTTGACCTGCTGCAACATGCGGCGCTCGTCGTTTGTGTGCTCGACCTGCTTCATCTTCACCACCTGGGCCTTTTTGAGCACCTTGACTGCATAGAAGCGCTGATTGTGCTTGCTCTGGACCAGGTGCACGCGGCCAAAGCTGCCAGTACCGAGGGTGCGCTGTATGGCGAAGTCGGTCAAGGTGTACTTGCCCTTTGTGACGCGGGCATGATTGAGAGGCTGTGCCTGGAATTGTACGGCGCCATTCTTCATGGCGCCATTGCCCGCCGCCGCATTCGCGCTGTTGCTGGTTCCCCCACTGGCGGTGGTGGCGGTGGCAGCGGCGGCCACCGCGGCAGGCGTGGACGCGGAGTTGTTCGGGTGTATGAGGTTCTGGATGCTGGGGGTATTATGGGCGGGCGCGGAGGCAGATTGTGGGCTCGCAGCGGCGGCGGCAGCAGCAACAGCGTGGTGTTGCGACGTGTAGGCGGCGGGGTTCATCGGGTCGGCGGGCTTGCCCTGGACGGCGGTCGCGTTGGAGGCTGCTGGGGCAGGATGGGCAACCGTGGCCGAATCGTTGGTCCGCGTCTTGTGCAGGTGAAAGGAGCCCGATTTGCGCGACGAGGTTGGGGTGATGGGCGAGGCCGTCTCGCGGACGGGCGAGGTGGGCGAGTCAAAGTCCTTGGAGCCCGTCGAGTCCTTGGTCCGCTTCTTCTTGAGGAAGCCGGTGAGGGTAGGCATAGGTGCGATGTGGCAACGTGCGGGTGAGGAATGCGGCCTGCTTGTCCTGGCGGGCGACGCGGGCGCTGGGGCGGCGATGGCAGCGACGGCGGCGGCGGGCCAGGAATGCGCAGGGCTCGCGGGCGGCGCAGGGAAGCTCAGCGAGTGGCAGGCGGACAATCAATGGACGGGCGAGGCGGGCAGCTAGGCGGCGCAGATGCACAGCAGCATAGAGAGAGAGGGGGGGGGGGGAGGGGGTTGGTGAGGGGTGGGTGGAAAGGGAGGTTCTAAGGGTGGAGGAGTTTTGGTGAGTGGTGGTGTTGTTGTTGTTGTTGTTGTTGTTGTTGTTGTTGTTGTAGTTGATGTGCGAGCAAGGTACCAAAAGAGGAGGCGGGAAAGGGAGCAAGCAGTAAGTAGTTGGTATTTGCAGTAGCGGTAGTGAGTAGTACTTGGGTAGCGGTAGTGGACCAGAAGAGAGACGAGGGGCGGCGGATGGCTGGGCACTTTGGGCACTTTATTGGCACAACTGAGACGAGGGAAGCGGTGGCAGTTTTTAGTGTATCTGGTAGTCTAGATGGTATGTCATGTTTAACACTAAAGGAAACTCTGGGTAGAGCAGTGGAGAGAGCGAGAGAGCGAGAGCGAGAGAGAGAGAGAGCGAGAGAGAAAGAGAGAGAGAGAGAGCGGGAAAGAGGTAGAGAAGGATAGAAGAAAGAGAGAGAAAGAGAGAGAGATGATGATGATGATGATGATGATGATGGGTAGTCTTGTTGGCGGGGAAGCTGCACTGCCAATGCCTCATCCAACCATCCAACCTTTGCTCGATCCAGCAGCATCCATTGAGCTAGCTCTCTATTGTACTGGAGAGTAGGGTCCCTTGGGGTTGCATGTAGTGTTCAGTACTGTCACTGTCTGCCACCATCATCGTGCAAAGGGGAGGGGGGAGAGGGGGGTAGCGGTCCATACCATACGGCCTTGTCTCGCTCTCCCTCCCCGCGGACAGCGGCGACCAAAAACAAGCCATGGGCGTTTGCAGCCAGTGTTTGAACTACGCTAGACTATGAGCCAGGTGAACCGTTACCCACCCGTGGCTGCAACCCTCGCCCAGCACAACTTTGACACACACACACACACACACACACACAAAGCATCCATCCTTCATGATCCTCCTTCATGATCCATCCTTGATGATCCTCCTTGATGATCCTCCTTGATGATCCATCCTTGATGATCCTCCTTGATGATCCTCCTTGATGATCCTCCTTGATGATCCTCCTTGATGATCCTCCTTGATGATCCATCATCAACAACAAAGCCAAAACGGTTGTTGGTTGCGTCATTGGCCGGTGGGACTGCAAGAGACAAGCCGAGTGCCCAGTCCTTGCCCATTCGACCGTTCTGGCCCCTCCCTCACCCATCTTGACCCAACTCCAACCATCCCATCGCACAACGGCTCTGCTCTACCATGGCCATCGCCCCAAAGTTCCAGCTTAGTCTACACAAACTCCAACATCAAACTCGTAGAGACACACTCGTAAAATAGACATGACAAAAAAACCAAAAAAAAAAACTCCCCCAAAAAAACTTTCAACCTCTCACGCAAGCTCTCCCACCTCGTCTGCCATTTGCAGTCCCACAGGCTGATACGTCTCGAGGTCTAGCCCGCACACTTCCATGCGTCGTTGCCGGAACCGCTCGTACAGCTTGCTCCACGCCTCCTGCGCCTGCTCGTTCTGCGGCCGCACCTTGGCCCGCTCTGCAAACGGTACATCGTACTCGGGTCCTGGTAGCTCTGGATCCGAGAGGCGCACAAACGTCGTCGCTTGCTCAAACGTCGTCGCATTGAATCCATCGCCTGCCTTGCGAAGCGCTTGCGACTCGTACACGACGTTGCCCATGGACAGCGACCACTCCGACATCAGGGACTCTGGTGCCGAGAAGACGGCCCGGAACAGGTGGAGATCACTGCTTGGCTTGGACTGCCGCATAGCCTTCAATTGCGCGAAGCTCTGTTGCGATGGATGAACCATCAACAGCGACGTCGACAGGTCTCTTCGTTCTGCTGTTGCCGGGAAGGCAGCCATGGGCTCTGACTTGGAGAAGGCGAGCAACGAGTCGAGCGCAGAGGCGTCCAAGAGTAGGCCTGGGCCCTGGAGGTACAGTATGCGTTCGTAATCGACCAGCGAATAGAGGCTGGCGAGCGAGTAGGAAGACGGCAGTGTGTCTGTCAACCATGATCAGCCGCGGCCAAGTGAAGGGAGTCACTGGCAGACTCGACTTACCATCTGCGCCCTTGACTATGGGCTCCATGGGCATCAAAGTCACTCCATATCGTCGCGCAGCGGTTCGCAGCAGTCGCCGTGTCGTCGACAGGTCCGGCCCGTACTTGTCATCCTCGGTTGGCAGCACCCACAGCCGTGGGAACATGAGGATCCGTTTCGCAGGGCTCTTCATTTTCGCCAGGTCAGACAGCAGCATGACGGCGCTGCACAATTCCGCATGCTCGCGCACCATCTGCACATAACCCAGGCGACTCCAGTCCATAGTCTGCCCTGCCAGATATTGCGCATACGTTTCGTCCACGTCCGGTCGGCCGCCCATGGGTCTTGCCCATTTCGCATCGAGTGTCGGCGGGTCTATTGGTATGGGCGCAGGCAGCGGTTTGGGTAACCGCGGCCTGATGGCGGCTTGCAGGTTGTGGACGTATCTTTGTTGGAGGACATAGCCAGAGAGGAAGAGGGCGAGGGTGAAGAGGAAAACTGGGTTGCAGCTGTCAGCATGGGCGAAGGCGTGCGTGGCATTGGCGAAGGCCTGTGAATGAGTGTGGGAAAGGGGAGAAGGGAGAGAGGGGTTCAGGTAGGTAGTTACCGATGACAGCAGAGAGAATGACCGAGACTTGGCTCGACGAGAGGAGTAATCTGCCCATATGGCTGGACTGCGGGTGGCCACGACAGATGCAAGGGACGATCCGAAGAGGTCAAGGAGAAAAGAAGCTCGTGCAAAGTGGAAGATGTGCGCAGATCAGATGTGCATATGTAGCCTAGGTCTTGTACTGGTCGACCGTAGTAGTACTCTACTAGGAAAACAGACTTGTGTGACGTGAATCCGCGGCCAAATTCGAACGGAACGGGTAGGGCTGTTGTGTGGTGGGGAGGTTTTGGTCTGCGGTTGGGCGAGCAACTATCGATAAGCCCACCGCGCCTGGTCTGGCCCTGCCTAGCCGCATTTTCCCCATCCTTGCTTGCTCTTTGTCTTTCCAGGATGGATGGATAGGCAAAGTGATTCCAAGCCAAGGCTACCCGACCTTTGTCCGCCATGTCCTCCAAACCGCAGTTTGATCGCGCAGATGCCAGCGCACTGCTCGACGACCGTGGCTACAAAGGCGCCCTCATCCGCGGCCAGAACCCTGCCTTGCTCTTCGAAAAGGGTGTTCGCGAGCGCATCACCGAGTCCTACTACTGGAAGGAGCAGTGCTTTGGCCTCAACGCCGCCACACTCTGCGACCGCGCAGCCGAACTCAAGTTTATCGGTGGCACCACGGGCATCACGGGCAAGCCGACCCCCTTTTTGTGTCTCGCCTTCAAGCTGCTGCAGCTGGTTCCCGAAAAGGCCATCATCTTGGAGTACCTGAACTTTCGATCCGACGACGGGGAGGAGGACGAGGCTACCAATGGGCAGAACGGCCATGCCAACGGCGAGGAAGAGGAGGGCAACGTAGACGAGGGCGACAAGCAAGTCCACAAGCCCCAAGACCTCAATGCAGCCGGCAAGCTGGGCGACTTCAAGTACCTGCGCTGTCTGGCCGCCTTCTACATTCGCCTTGCTTGGCAACCTGTTGAAATCTACAAGACGCTCGAGCCCCTTCTCACCGACTACCGCAAAATCAAGCGAAGACTCAAGGACGGATACACGCTGACGTACATTGACCAATTCATCGACGACCTCCTCACCAAAGACCGCATCTGCGCTACGAGTCTGTGGAAGCTGCCATCTCGCGCCAATTTGGAGGACCTGGATCTGTTGGAGCCGAGGGAGAGCCCGCTCGGAGACGAAGTGGATGCCTTGGACGAGGACATGGGAGAGAGGAGTGAGCGAAGCGCAAGGAGCTACAGCAGCAGGACTGGGAGCTATGACAGCCGTAGTAGGAGCAGGAGTCGGAGCTACGATAGTCGACGCCGTAGCCGAAGTCATAGTCGAAGCCATAGTCGCAGTGACAGGCGGAGCTACGACAGTCGAGATCAAACTCGAAGCCGGAGCTCTCGGCGGCAAGACGGGCATGATGAAAGAGAAAGAAGTTGATCATGTATACCCCCAATCTCACTTGTCATTCAGTAATAAACAATATCCAACTACGCATACAAGAACGCACAGGCTGTTGCTCGGGTGATGGGTACTCATGTCACTGTTGCATTGTTGTTCATTTTTTAGCCAGAGACACCATTGGACATGTCACTGCTACTCTACACAGCGTCGCCAAAATGCTGTCCAGGAGAGATGGCTGAGGCTGAGCTTGTGGCTGGAGATGGCTGGCCTGGGAAGCATGGGGTGGTTTACGATGTGTCACGATAATGCCCCCAATTGGTTCTGAGGGCCAAGCCGCTAACACTACCCCAGGTTTCTCTGGGAGGGGAAGGAGTTCATCATCGACGACAACATTGCCACCGCGACTGGAAGAATCGAGTGTGTAGACTTCTCTGGACAGACGTGGATTCAAATTGCTTCGTCCATCAAGGTGGTGTGAAGGAGAAGGGGACTGGTACGTAGGACTGTCTTGCG
Organism: Plenodomus lingam; assembly: GCF_022343315.1. Lineage (NCBI taxonomy): Eukaryota > Fungi > Ascomycota > Dothideomycetes > Pleosporales > Leptosphaeriaceae > Plenodomus > Plenodomus lingam. The sequence goes on from NW_027093942.1 coordinate 1,253,666, forward strand.
TCGCGCGTGAGACCTGCACATGAGATGACTATGGGGGGGTCATCTTGTCTCTCCATTGTCGACAGAATAGGCATGTTGTCTTTTCTGCTTTCTGCTCACTTCCTTGTCCCGCTCTTCAGCGCATTCATTTTGGCCGATTACCCACTCGGGAACTTGTCCTAACCGGTCCAGGATCCAGAAGAAGGCGAGTTGCCTCAAGGTCCATGCGCTGTTGCAACACCATCATTCTTTGGCGTGATCCAGCTTTCAAGGGGACAGATAGCCACGGAGAAGGACACTCAATTTATACAAGACATGTGCTGACTCTTTATAGAATATTGCAGTCTCCAGGACCCCTCAAACTATGCGTGATTCGAACTTGAGCGGGAAAGCGCCCTGATGAGGAATATTGCCAGCAATTCCTTGTCTCCGCAGTCACCCATCGGGCTGATCTGTGGTATTCCCGCGTCAAAGGTTTCAGTGGTTGCAATCGAGAACCTGATTACGTCCACTGTCCAGCCATCCTTCCCGAGATAAGTACCGTTGCTGATCCGACAAGATCCTACTATAATTCCAGCCTTCTCAACAGTCTATCGGCCTCTGCTCTACGGAGATGTAGCTTCGACGTCTGACCCACATGGCAAATTGTGTGCAGATCTGAGGTTTCTCCGGCGTTTGTTGTCCGATGTCGCCATGGCCCCCGCCTGAGGATTCTCAGATGCGAAGCCCTGTGGTTGGAACATGCAGTCGCACTCACCGCGGAAGTAGTTCGAATCCTCGAGAGCTGAAGATGAAGGGATTATCGTCTATTCACCTTGGCTGGCCACTATGGCGCAGAAGAGCCTCGATACTACGCACAGCTTGGAAGGCTACATCCATTCTACGGAGAAGGGCTGGACGAGGGAAACATGGACCCTTTTCAAATCAATGGGCACCGCTATCGCTGTTTTTTGGGCGTTCCCTCGGAGCCAGTGCTGGGAAGCCAGGTTTATGCGAGATAAGGCACTGCACATCTGCTGCTTGGCATGATTGGTCTGGTAAGCGTTTCACAAGCCATCAGCCTGCTGAGAGAAAAGTGGTCGGCGTCATTGGCCAGCGCCATCGGTACCTGGTTGGCAAACTGCATGGAGTTGCTCGACAGAAGGCCATATCTACCTAGTCGTGCTACAATCCTCTGTATATCTTGTTGTGGTTGCTAAAGGTACAGCCTGGGAGTCGCAGGGCGCACGTGGCGGTGAAGTTGTCTACGCCCGGACAGCAGGCCAGTGCATTCATTCATCGAGTCTTCTCCAACAGGACCGAATTGCGAAAACAGGGTCCGCAATACCATCTTCTACCTATCCTAGCAGTCGGCCAACGTGTTGCTGGCGTACGAGGCTCAAGTCGTCGTAGAGATGATCGACGCCACGATGGTACGGTAGCTGGCTGGAAGATGTGGCTGGACGGGGTGATAGCAAGAGATCCAAGACTGAATGATCCGCACCAGTTCGACAGACAGAGGCAAATTGTCATCTCGACCGCGGAAAAGCAGTGTTCTTATTATCTCGAGCAGTTCTGATAAGCGATCCTTGTTGGGAGTTCGACTACAGAGGCTCTAGTCTCGTCTACTAGCGCCAAGAGATAAGAAGAACGCCGTTGCCGGTCCCCACCATCCCGCCATCTCACCGCAAACGAGACTGTCGCGAACACAAAAATCCCACTGTGCCAATCCTGGACCGTTCCTGTCGGCGTTTGGCCATTCAGACTGGCTGCATTGTCTGCTGAGTGAGCCAGTGGAGAACGGGTCCCTGCGTGACGGAGTGGATCGGAGCCATTCACCAGCATACCCATAGCGTTAGCTCGCCTTCTTTGCTTGCTGCGGCCCCAGGGAGGGCTTGGACGGGCTCGATACCAACTCTGATAACGAAAATGCCAACACTACCATTCACACACCCGGAGACACTGATCGCACTTGGCCTGGCATGATATGCGTTCTAGATATCCTTGTCGCACTCCTGCCGTGCATCAGTCTGCTATACCGCGGAAGTAGTCTTTTTTTTGGGGGGGCTCATAGGGAGCACCGTATATAACCCTCTGGCTTCAATCCTACCGTACATAGCATCCTTATCAGCGACCAGCAAACACCTGCCATTCCACGACTGCAAGGCCTCAGTAGACAGACATCCTTGTCCACTCCACAACCAGCCTTGCAGCACCTACTACCCCAGAGAACCTCAATATGGGGTTTCGTGTCAACATGCTCTGGTCTGCGCCAGAGATCAACCCATACAACAAGAAGGCCAAGTCGATTCCGGTCTTCAATCCCGTAGACAAATATGGCCGAGTCTTTTTCTTTTCCTACCTGGGTTTCTTCATTGCCTTTTGGTCCTGGTAAGCACATCTTCCTTGCAATCCCCCCCTCTCTACAAGCGCTGACTGGAATTTAGGTACGCATTTCCACCTCTGGTACGACCCCTTTCCTCTCCCATATCCCTGTCACATGACCACGGCTGACCAGCTCTGCAGCTGAGCAAGAGTATCAAAGCAGATATGCATTTGTCACAGAATGAAATCGCCAACTCCAACATCATTGCTCTCACTGCCACTTTGCTCGTTCGATTCATCGCGGGGCCCATGTGCGACCATTTTGGACCCCGTATAACGTTTGCAGCCTTGCTCTTCATGGGTGCCATTCCGACCGCGCTTGCAGGCACTGCCAAGGACGCCATGGGCCTGTATTTCATTCGATTCTTCGTTGGTATTCTGGGTGGTACCTTCGTACCTTGTCAGGTATGGACGACCGGCTTCTATGACAAGAACATTGTGGGCACAGCCAATGCATTGGTTGGAGGTTGGGGAAACTCAGGTGGAGGCATCACCTAGTAAGCCGACTCCGTTCACGCTCTGATCATCGGCTAACCTCTTTCCAGCTTTGTGATGCCCGCAATCTATGACTCGCTCAAGAATGACCAAGGTCTCTCATCACACGTTTCTTGGAGAGTCTCCTTCATCGTGCCTTTTATTCTCATCACGGCGGTCGCTACTGGATTACTTCTTCTGACAGAAGACACACCCACCGGGAACTGGTCTGATCGTGCGGCTGCTGTCGCTCCTACCCAGTATACGCACTCACACGTGGTCGCCACGACTGGAGGTCTTATGGATAAGCCGTCAGCATCAGGCTCGATTTCATCAGCCGATGAGAAGAAGCGATCGCCCTCCTCTGTCGACATTGAATCGGGCTCCGGCGATGTGCACGTCGTCGAGGAATTCCAGCACGAAGTTGTTGTTAAGCCCACTTTCAAGGAGTGTGTCAAGGTCATGTGCTCTATCCAAACAATCATGCTCTGTGCTGGCTATTTCTGCTCCTTTGGTGGTGAACTCGCAATCAACTCCATTCTTGGCGCCTACTACCTCAAAAACTTCCCTTATCTCGGGCAAACTACATCAGGCCGATGGGCAGCCATGTTTGGTCTTCTCAACGTCGTCACCCGTCCCCTTGGCGGCTTCATCGGCGACTTGATTTACAAGGCCACCAACAAGAACCTCTGGGCCAAGAAGTTTTGGATTCACTTTGTCGGTGTCATGTCTGGCATCTTCCTCATCGTCATTGGCAAGCTTAACCCACATAAGCTTGATGAGATGATTGGCCTCATCGCCGTCATGGCCATCTTCCTCGAGGCGGGCAACGGTGCCAACTTCGCCCTTGTCCCGCACATCCACCCACACGCCAACGGTGTACTCTCTGGCATCGTCGGTGCCACGGGCAACTTTGGTGGCATCATCTTTGCCATCATCTTCCGCTACCACAAGACCAACTACGCACAGGTCTTTTGGATCATGGGCATCATTGTCATCATCATGAATGCCGCCTTCATCTGGGTTAAACCTATTCCCACCGGCCAGATTGGCGGCCGATGAACAATGCTGGCGACGTTTCTTTCTTTTTGTCGTCATCGTTGTTGACTTTCCTTCATGATGATTAGCAAGCGATTTACGAGATACCATACTTAGACTGCTTTTCAATCATTTTCCAAATCAAAAACATAAATTCAAGTGCAAGACCATTGTCGCTGATGCGTATTTTCTTCCAAATGTGAATCATGACTAGCTATCCCTACAACTCTGCTTCTTTTCCGCTGTGATACATGCACTCTCTCCGATTGAATTACGTCCTTTGATTCAAACACTCCTGGATGTCATTTTCGAAACCTGCAAAACACAAACATGAAATCAGTTCGTCCAATGTGCACGGGATGCCATGGAGTCGGAAAAACTGGGTGTTGTTCTCCAGGTTGGACGTGGAATAGGTTACAATGTCTGACAGCAATTCGGCTGTTGAATGCCATGTTGGGCGCGGCCAAAGCCTGCGTGAGAAGATTTTCCTAGGTTACAGTGTCTTCAATGAGAGCTTGCTTTCGGCTGCCGCAGTTACTATACTAGGCCATTTCTAGACCAGCATGACTGTACTTGAACACGAGCCTCGGCGAATGCGAATGGTATTGCTGTCCTTTTCGCTGTGCACGGCAAGCTGTACGGTATGATTTCCGCAGTGATTATTTATAGCCAGAGCTTTTGCGGGACACTCCCTACGTAAGCCAGACTTTGTTCATCATGGGGATTCGCGGCGCTTGGGGATGGCCTTGAGCAATTTTTGTTTGTAAAGTTTGAACTTGAAAAATGTATTGATGGGATTGATTGTGCTGATTAAGAAAACGTTGTAGTAGATAAGTCGATTTAGTTGACGTCTCACGATGCTGGCAACAGGTTTCGGGGTTGGGCCGATGAGACCACGGACATTCTCCGTGTTTGGTGATGCCGAAGCTCCACCTGTTTGGTTAACTTTACTTCCCCGCATCCAGGGCCTGACAGGACGGGACACGCCAAGAAGCTAGAGCCGGCTTCTAGAGAGTAAGCTTAACCTAAACACTACCACTGCATTCCGCTTGATGTTGTCAGTCAGCTTCAATTGGCAGAAGTAAGAATTCCGTGATGGATTGATCAGAAAATGATGGCGCACCCCGAATCTGATTGGGAGTGACGGGCGAAAGACATACATATACTGGAATAGAAGTGAAGAAGCACAGGCTTGAGACCCGTGTCAAGCCCTTGCGCAACGCTCGGGACAGCTTATACGACAGGCCATCCGCTGGAAAAGTCAATCTTGTTGACGCCGAACCTCTTTTGGCCGTCACTATAACCAACACGTGTGTCCACATAGTGGTAGTAAAGCACCGGCCCATCCGTAGGGTCATAGTACACCCCTTGACCGCCCGGTCCGTACACCCAGCCGTGTGACTCCAGCACAGTGGTTCCGCCTCCCTCGGTGCATCTCTGACCAGCTTTATCAACAAAGCTGCCGGTGGCACTTGTCGACCTGCAGACCTGAATCTTGTACTCGTCTCCCGGTTCCGGACGCCCCTTGTCATAGCCACAGCACTTTCCTACAGAGAAGAACAGGTAGTGGTAGTTGCCGTTCTTAGCAATGAACGCAGCTTCCTGGGCGTGGCCGCCTAAGGGCTTGAAAGCGATACTTTTGGCGGTCGCACCGGAGGCGATCTTGACCGGTGGATTTTCCATGTCGATGGTGAACAAGCCGCCCCAGAAGGAACCAAAGGACATGACAAACTTGGAGCCGTCCCAGTACAGCGCACCATCAATGGCATTGTACGGGGGGTTTTTCCCATCTACCGGTACCGAGGATATTCCCGTGGCCCCGAGATCGGTCCAAGTGTCCATGTCTTTGCTCGTTGCGACACCGATAGCCGAGTTTTGTGAACTGAAGGTTGACACGGAGTAGTATAGGTAGTAAGTGTCGCCAACCTTGGTAACATCTGGGGCCTTCAACATCGGTATCTGTCAGTGTTGTTCAAGCATTTTAAACTTTGTCCATCATACCCAGAGATCGGTCCTGCCGGCCAGGCCGATTATTGAACCTTTGGGAATGGCAGGGCCTACTGACGTCCATGGCCCGGTAATGTGTGGTGCGCTGAGGATGGAAATTTTACCACCGGTGGCGAATCGATAGTATTTTCCGTCACCTCGTCGAATCAAGGCGGGATCGTGTGCGACGGTGCAGACTCCACTGCAGGGCATGGGATCCGCATAGCCATAGACTGAGCTAGCGGTGCCGAGCACAGCCGCAAAGAAAGTAGAACGCATGGCAATTGCAAGAAAGGATACGAATATCGATACAAACGATATGAGTCAGTAAATCGAAGTTGAAGAGACTGCAAGGCAAAGCAAGTGACCGCAATGTGAACTTGTGAATAAAGAACTGGGGGAAGTGGTGAGCTATATAAGCCCATTACAACACCACACATGGGCAGACCATCCCGTACCGTAGCTCCAAATGGTGGAAATGTTCTTGACCCTGCTTGCCAAACACTCTACACCCCTTGCTCGGAGTTTCCGGCGAGCTGCTTACCTGCGCTTGTAGTACTGGTCTCATGACAGAGTGCAGGGCGAGTTGAATAGATCTGCAACGGTCCTTCGGTCCTTTGGTAGAAGAAATAGGATACACCAGAAAGGGTGCGGACATCCTGGTTCGTGACGAGGCAAGAGGGTTCTGGTAGAGATTTTCCGTGGTGGCTTCAATTTCAACCTTCCGATATAACCCCGGGGGCAGCTGATGAGGGGAGGACTCATAGCTCTGAAACCGCGGAGTCATCTGGGCCGAGGCCGCTTGCTGTACGAACGCCATGTTGAGCCCATACAAACCAAGTACCTACACAGCAAGTGAGTGTCTATGAAGGTGGATCCGCCAAGATGCGGAGATATCCCACGCGTGCCAGATGCACCAATGCCGGAACTAGCGACGCCTTATCCTTGATAGAGTAATACAAGTGTTGGAACACTATTCACTTGTCAAAACTGTGCATTTTGAATTCAAGAGGCAATTGTGGATTTTTGCCGGAGGGACATGCTTGAATTCACCTGTGCGTGCATGTACTACAATCCCATTCTGCCCCATGTGAGATGGCAAATGATATTCGTCTGGGCCACAATAAGCTAAATGTCTGGGTTACAAGCCTTACTAACGTACCCCACGGGTAACCAGGACACTCTGCTAAGACCCTACTAAAACTCCATCTCCCTACATAATGCCTTAATAATATTACTAGATAAAACCTTCTAATAGACGTTAGATATAGCTTGCACTTTAGGCTCTTAAATAAGACGCGATAATCTCTTTATAATAGGCTATAGCCCTCTTTAACATTCTATAAACTACACTATCCTACTAACACTTAGGATAACTATTATAGGTAGATTATAAGCCTAAATTAAGAAAGCTAGATAAGATTAAGAAGGAAGTAATTATAGAGTACATACTTAACCTAGTAGAGTAAGGATTTCCCCTTTAACTAGTAGCTATTACTAATATAGCTAATTCTTTATAACATACCCACCACTACGGTAAAAAATTGTTTACTATAGAATGGTACGCTAGGGGTTTACTATATAGGTGTAAACTAACCTCGTGTATACCTGTAAATAGGTTTAAAGTGGTGGTTTACTTTATTATAGGTGGTTTAAATTAAGTATAAAAAGTAGTTTTATATCTATTATACGCTATAATACCTAACTAAGACTAAAAGGGGTAGAAAAGATTAGCTTCACGCTATACGCACATATGACATAATAATGAGTCATGATATTTTTACTAATAGGAGGTGGTAATAATAGAGGTGGTGATAGAGGTGGTGGAGGTAGTAGAGGTGGTGGAGGTAGTAGAGGTGGTGGATGTAGTGGAGGTAGTGGAGGTAGTAGAGGTAGTAGTGATAGAGGTGGTGATAGAGGTGGTGGAGGTAGTGGAGGTGGTGGAGGTAGTGGAGGTGGTGATAGAGGTGGTGATAGAGGTGGTGATAGAGGTGGTGGTAGAGGTGGTGATAGAGGTGGTGGAGGTAGTGGAGGTGGTAGAGGTGGTGATAGAGGTAGTAATAGAGGTGGTAAAGAAGATTAAAGAAAGGAGGGGTAAAATACTTAAATAGTTAGTAGGAAACTAGTTATTACTAATACTAGTAGATTAATAGAAGTAGAAATAAAAGTAGTTTACTTTTGTGGAATACATGGTATAATAAACCCTATTTAGGTTTACTTCTTCTACCTAAACCACTTCTTAGTCTACTTTAGATAAATATGGCTACTATAAACTAGTTTTGTACTGTAGTGCACTATAGTAAAAAATTGTTTACTATAGAATAGTACGCTAGGGGTTTACTATATAGGTATAAACTGCCCTTGTGTATACCTATAAATAGGTTTAAAGTAGTAGTTTACTTTTATTAAAGTAGCAGTTTACTTTTATTAAAGTAGTAGTTTACTATTATAGTAGGGGTTTAAATTAAGTATAAAAAGTAGTTTTATTTCTATTACACGCTATAATACCTAACTAAGACTAAAAGGGGTAGAGAAGATTAGCTTTCTGCTATACGCATATATAATATAATAATAAGTCATAATATTTTTACTAATAGGAGGTAGTAATAATAGAGGTGGTGGTAGAGGTGGTGGTAGAGGTGGTGGTAGAGGTGGTGGTAGAGGTGGTGGTAGAGGTGGTGGTAGAGGTGGTGGTAGAGGTGGTGGTAGAGGTGGTGGTAGAGGTGGTGATAGAGGTGGTAGAGGTGGTGGTGGAGGTGGTAATAGAGGTAGTAGAGGTGGTAGAGGTAGTAAAGAAGATTAAAGAAAGGAGGGGTAAAATACTTAGATAGTTAGTACTTAGTAGGAAACTAGTTATTACTACGTAATACTAGTAGATTAATAGAAGTAGAAGTAAAAGTAGAATACATAGTATAGTAAACCTGTAGAAATCTAGATTACTAAGGTTAGGAATAATTTAGGAGATAGATTATTAGATTATATCTACTATAATTGTACTTATATATATAGAGCTTTAGCTACCCTTACTAGAAGGTAAATAATTAGTAAACCTTCCTTACTAGAGCTCCTGCTTTTTATTAGGTACTTAGTAGTAAGCTAGTAGTTAATTAGATAGTAGGTTATATAGGGGTATTAATTAGGATTAATTAGATTAAGATACTCTATAATCTAGTTAATATCCCTCCTATAACACACCCCCTAGGTATAAGTAGATCTTTTATTATTATAGTTATACTTATAGTTAGTAAGTAGTATAGCTAATTAGAGCGTTATATATCTAAAAGGTTAAATTAGCTTACCCTTTAGATACTAACTAGCGCGCCTTCCTTATTTAGCCTGCGCTTACGCGTATAGATATTATCTAGACTAAGCTCTATAACTCTATCTACCTAACTATAATCTTTACTATAGCTTAAATTATAAGATTATATAACCCTAAAGGTCTAAACTATACTTATATTCTTACTAACCTATATCTTAGTTAAAGTTAAAAACTACTACTTATACTTACTCTACCTACACTACCTTTATTACCTCCTGTGTAGCTAAAGCTATAGTTACTAAAGCTACTACTACTAAAGAAGAGCGTGCTACTACTAAGCGTAAGGCTATTATAGAGCGTGTAGTAGCTAAGTATATAGCTACTACTACTATAGTTAAGATTAAGAAGCTAAGGAAGGGCGCTCCTACCTTAGCTCTTACTACTCTAGCTCTAACTCTAACTCTAGCTCCTGCTCCTCCCTAGACCCTACCTAATATCCCTACTCCTGCTCCCTCTCTAGCTCCTAAGGAGACCCTAAGATTCTCCTACTATAGAGAGCCTAGTATTTATTATACTAAAACTTATCTAAATTATCTACGCTCTATACTCTTTAATAAGTCTAATAGCAAGTGCTATAACTCTTCTAGTAGGGGGACTTAGTACTAGTAGTACTTCTCTAGGTATAGCTATATCCTAATATATATAATCTATATAAGAATTTTTCCTTTATAATACTTAGCAAGATCTATACTAACTAACTAATAGCCCTAAGCTTGCCTAATATTCTGCGCTATCCTTCCTAGCAAGGAAGTAGGCAGGTAAGAGCTAAGACCTTCTTAAGGATAAGAAGCAGAGGGTCTTAGTGCTCCTTAAGGAGAGCAAGGCTAAATAGTAGGAGCTAGTAAAAGCTGCTACTACTACTACTAAGCTTGCGCGTAAGGCTACTACTATAGCTAAGGGCGCCTAGAGCTCCTTATTAGAAGATAAGGACTCTAGCTTCTCTAAGGTTCCCCCTATAGATCCTAGGTTAGGGCAACCTAGGCAGCTCCCTATAGACTCTAAGGCACGCTTTGCGCGTGTAATAGAGCTCCTTAAGGAAGCTACCTAGTTAATAATAGAGAGGTAGGCTATAGTTAGTTATTCTTATATTATATATTAATAGATCTTATATACTACCTTACTTTAATTAATACTATATAATATATACTCTACTATTATATAACTTTAGGTGCTCCCTAAACCTTATAAATTATTGTATAGTTAGGTTTTTAGTAAGCCTATTAGCTAGTATATTACTAGTAGGTAGGTAGGTAATATAGAAAGATCCCTTTATATACTCTTGTCTTAGCTACATGTTTTAAATATCTACATAGCGTAGCTTAGTAGTGATCCTTTTGTTATTGCCTACTACTAACCTAATAGTTTATTAATTATTATAATTAATTATCTAGGTAGTATCTAAAGTAAGGTGTATTTTAGTTAAAAAGCGTTTTAACGCTATTGCTTCTTTACTTACTTGCTTAAGCGCAAGGAGCTCTGCCTTAGTAGTTAACGTGGTAATAGTTGCTTATTAAGCTGCCTTCTAAATAATAGGTCCTGTAAAGAGCGTGATTAGGTATCTATGTAATAATTGCTAAGTATTAATATTATTAGCAAATAACGCATTACTATATATTATAAGCTTATTAGGATCCCTATTCCTATATTAGATTAATTAGTATTAAGTTTAGTATAGATAGACGATCACTTAATTAACCACATTAAAGTGTTGTTTAGATAGGTTAGTAAGGTATTAGGAGAGCTAGGAGGCTGCATAGGCAATATTAGGGCGCACTATAATTAAGGTGTAGAGGATTAATCTAACGCGCTCCTAATACTCCTTAATCTCCTTTTTAGTAGCTTCTCTAGTGCTCTTTTTAATATCTTTACTTAATAGTAGTGTAGTAGGGAATTTTCCTATCTCTGCTAGATTGAATTTCTTTGTAATCTTGTTAATGTATTTATTATAAATAAGCGTTATTGTCTGTCTCTTTCTATCCTAGATTACTCTTACCCCTAGAAACTAGCTTACAGGTCCCTTTTCTTCTATAGTATATCTTTGCTTTAGAGCTTAGATAACTTTATAAGCTTAGCTTGCGTAGTTTTAGTAATAGAGCGATAGGATATTGTCTACATAGAATATTAACAAGATACTGCGATCTCTATTAAAGAATAGGCATAGCTCCTCTTTAGAAGCAATAAGCTTATTTTCTTAGAGTATAGTTAAGAGCTTATTATACTATAATAATAGTAAGTCTTTTAGTCTATATAGAGCTTGTTTAAGCTTAACGTACTTCCTAGGTATTTAATATCCTTTAGGTAGCTTGTAGATAACTATAGGGTGTTAATCCCTTAAGGCGTTAAGGAAAGCTCTAACAACGTTATATTAATATATCTTAAGGTTAAACTTGGCTCTAATAGCTATTATAGTCCTAAAGGTTTAAGCTACTAGGGTAGCTGCGTAGGTTAAATAAATTAAGTTAGTAAGCTATAGATCTCCTCTTACTACTATCCTTGCTTTGCACTTAATTAGGTAACTATCCTAATTAAGCTTGTATATAAACACCTATTTAAGTAGGAGTAGATGCTCTCCTTTAGTTAGCCTATTAATCTCCTCCTAGGTACTAGCTTTTAGTAGAGTATTAATTTCTTTATATACTACGTCTCTAAATTACTATCCTATTTAGTGGTTATAGAGATCCTTCTATTATTTTAGCTCTTTTTATAGAGCGTCCTAGTACGTATTTCTTTTAGGGTTTTTAGGAGATTTGCTCCCTATCGCTACTATAATCACAGCGTGGATTATAGCGTTTAGTTTAGGATATACTAAAAGATTGTGCAAGGGATTTCTAATTAGATCTATATCTAATAGATCTATTACTATATATATCCCCGCACTTATAGAGCCTCCTAGTAGTTTATTAGGGTCCTATCCCTAAGCTTGCTTACTAATATATATTAGTAGTAGTCCTTTAACTTGCAGTTTTCTACTTCTTCTAGGAGCTCTAGGTACCACTTGTAAGGGATCTGCAGGAGATATAGAATCTAGTCTTAAAGTAGGTAGGTAGGAGCTCTGCTTACTACCCCTATAAGAGCTAGATAGGGCGCCCTTACCTATCTCTGTGCTCTTATAGAGTAACCTACTAATAGCACTCTCCCCTCTAGGTCTTTCCTAGGAGCTACCTATTGTGGCGTTAAAGTAAGTTAGATTACTACTATCTTAGGTAGTAAGACCCTAATCTATAACCTGTATAGATCCTTTATCTCCTATACTAAAGTTTAGTTCTAGTGTTAGTTTAGGAGTTTAGAGCCCTATTAGCTTAGGGGACTTTATATAGATCCTTTGTGCTAAGCTAGCTATACTTAGTACCTACGCTAGAGGTGTCTGCTTAGGGGGTTGTAAATTACTAGGCTAGCTAGCCTAATTATCTACCTCCTCTAGCTCTACCCTACCCCCTAGCTCCTACGCTAGGTTTAGTCCTCCTTGCTTACTAGACTCCTTATATTACTCTGCCGCAATATAAAGCTAATTAAAGATATTAAGCTCTTTATATGCTTCTCCTATATTATAGATCTTATCTTTGCTAATAATATTAACTATCTTTTAAGCCTCTAACTATTAAAGCTGCTCTAGATCTTTCTCTTTATAGAAAAGCTCCTTATTAAAGGTAACGTTCTACGTTATAATAATCTAATTAAGCAAGGGGATCTATATCCTATATATATTAGATGCTCTGTATCCTACTAGATATCTAATATAACCCTAAGGGTTCACCTTAAAAACCCTCTTGTAACGCCTAGCTGCTTAATCTCTATTAAGGGGGTAAGCTTAATAGCTATAGGCGTATATTCCGCTCTAATTAGGGCGGAGATTAGTAGTTGCCTCCCTTATCTGCTCTAGTTGCTACCACCTAAAGTATCTAGTAAACTAACAATCTAGCACTTTGTTAGGTAATATTATATTATAAGCATAGGACAGGCTTATATTATAGAGCTAAGTCGCTGCTTTAACAATTTTAGGCCACAGCTTTGTTAGTAGGTTAGCACTAATCCTTATTTTAATTGATTTTGTTATAATCTCCTGCCCTACTCTTTCTACTCCTCTATTAGGTTTATAGGTATATATAGGTAAGCTCTTAATTTTAATACTATTATTAGCTACCTAGATCTAAAAGCAAGATTTGCCACACTAAGGGAGCGTTGCAATATTATTATCTTATATAATCTTAACTATACTAAGCTTATATTAGTTAAGTATTAAGCTCTTAAAATTTTTAAACACCTATATAATCTTATTAAGGTTTTTAGCTTGTAGTAGATAGGTATAAAGCTTTCCTAAGTAGTTGCACTTTAATACCAAGATCTATTACTTGTAAGCTATACCTGTTAGCATATTAAATAGATCCTATAATACCTAGTAGTATAGATGTAGTAATCTTTCCCTTAGTTATCTTAATATAACCTGTTAGGCATGTGTAATAGCGCAGTGCTCGCATTTGCTTCTAGGAGTTCCTTTAATCCTAACGTTTATTACTAACTTAACTAGAGCTTTAAGCGCCTTAGGTCCTAAATAGCCTAATTATTAGTGCTAAAGCTCCTTACTATCGTGTCTTAGGTAAGTTATCTAGGATTATTAGGGTTGTTTAGGTACTATGCTTTAGATTATTTAATAAGGGGTAGAGGGCTTGTATTCTAGGAAAGTTAAGTTAAACTTGCGCAGTAACTTAGCTAATACAACGCTCTTTCCTAATAATCTAAACTATAAAGTAGCATCTAGCCTAAGGAACTAAACTCCTGCTTTAAGTAATTAAGCTTCTAATATAATATTTACATAAAAACCTTCTACTAACACTACGTTAGTAAGCACTAAATCTTCTATTTTTAGACCTCTTAGTCTATTAAGAGTATTAGGGATTACTCTAGTCCCTCTACCTAAGATTAGAAAAGCTTAAGTTCCTGCTTTAACTATCTTATATTTAACTAATCTAAACAAGCTTTCTTCTAGGTAGCTTATATTATTAACTAGGTGTACTACACCCCTGTTGTTAAAGATAGTGCTCTTTAATAGACCGTAAGCTTTAAAGTCTATAGTTAAATAGATCCTGTTCGTTTTCTCTGCTATTAACATAGGGTTAATTAGTGCCGCCTAGATACTACCTAGATAGGTGATTGCGCTTGCCTTACTACTATAATCTTAATTAATAGGATAGGACTTAATTAGAGCTTTTCTTAACTCTTTAAAATTTTCATTCCTATTAATCTTTTTCTTAATCTCTAATTCTTAAGTAGTAGTAAGCTTGTTACCTGTATTAGTCTAAGCTTTAATAACGTTTTTGCATTTAGGAGGTTTCTATAGGTAGGATCTACCGTATAGGTATAAAGACTCCTTCTTAGGTTAATTAGAAGGAGGAGCTCCTATTATTGCAAACACTCTAGGACCTTTAGAGCTTAATCTTATATTATTCTCTTAGAGAAGTAATAAATAGATCTTAGTAACCTATAGGAGGTTATAAGTTAGCTCTCCTATTACTAACTTTTTAATAATCCTTTAAAACATAGTTTAACCCTAATCTAGTAAGATCCTAGTAGATAGAGCTTTAAGATAATCCTGTACTGCGAGCTGTCCTTTAATATTAGGAATATTATATACCTTAGCTTACGCATATAGGATTGTCCACTCCTTCTACTAGTAATTAGCGTCTTAGCTACTTATTTTTGCCTTAGCAAGATAAGCTTTGTACTGCAATCTTGCTAGTGTTACAGCGCTTAAGTTAGTTAGCGCTAGGTTATTGCGGAGCACTTAGATAAGTGCTTAGAGGGTTACTCTTCCTTAATTAACAAGCTCTATATAGGCTAGGGTAAGGATCCCTTAATCTACTATATTGTTAACCTATATAAAAAGGTTTTAGATTGCTAATAACTTTGATGCCTAATCTAATAAGCAGGCTTAGTACTAAGCTATTTAGAGTTTGTACTGCTTGCTTGTTGTGTTAGATAGCGCGATATCTGTTAGTATATTAGGCTTAATAGGTTTATTCTTAAAGTGGTTTTTAGTATCTAGAGCCTTAGGGTCTACCTCTGCCTAGATCCCTTTAGTTAGGGCATAGTATCTAAATTAAATGTACTAGGTAGGCCAGTTGGTTAATCTAGTAAGTAGGATATCCCCCTTTAGGATTTAGTCGCTTATAGTGGAAGAGTAATAAGTAAGCTTCTGCTTAAGAAATAGTATAAAGAAAGAGTAAAGCTTGCTAGCTTAGTGTCTAAGTTAAACAATACGCTTAAATAGATAGGACGATCTTTTAATAAGGTAAAGCGCGAACCAGGCTTATAACTATAGAAATTTAGATTACTAAGGTTAGGAATAATTTAGGAGATGGATTATTAGATTATATCTACTATAATCAGACTTATATATATAGAGCTTTAGCTACCCTTACTAGAAGGTAAATAATTAGTAAACCTTCCTTACTAGAGCTCCTGCTTTTTGTTAGGCACTTGGTAGTAAGCTAGCAGTCAATCAGATAGTGGGTCGTACAGGGGTATTGATCAGGGTTAATTAGATCAAGATGCTCCGTAATCCGGTTGATATCCCTCCTGCAACACCTAATTATTAGTGCTAAAGCTCCTTACTATTATTGAACCGTTAGGGAGAGTAACCTATTTAAACGAGGAGAAGTAGGAGGGACAAGGTTCAATAGTAGTGATCCTATAGCAGAGGATATAGGTTTAATATAGAAATATAAGTAAAAAGATAATATTGTAGAGTTAAAGTAGAGTCTGCTAGAGTTATCCTTATCCTATCCTCTAATCCTTTATACCTTTATACTATTTAATCTACCTAACTTTTTAGGCTAATCCTTGTTTTTCTCCTATATATCCTATACTACGGCACAAACCTCCCCCTCCTTTAAGCTTGGCCCTATTAAGCTTAGCCCTTACTCTCCTTCTCTAGGTTAGCAACCCTAGTTCCTAGCTCGTCAAGCTTTAGGTAAGGGAGTAGGAGTATCTAGGGTCTCTAATCTTAAACCTAAACTTAACAAGATAGTTCTCCTCTACGCCCTTGCTAGGCTTCCTAGATAGCCTAGCCCTAGGCGCCTAGATCCCTCTGCCTTTTGTTCCTCTTTAATAGCTCCTAGATGCTTTTTAACTATATCTAGAGTCTCTAATTACTTAATCTATCTATTATACCTCTACTACTCTCCTACCTTAGTAGGCTGTACCCCCTTTATACTAAAATAGGATTAGTCTAGTACCCTAGCTTCCTTATCCTCGCTAAATATAAGCTTCTTATTCTTAACGTAGATAGCCTAATTCTTCTTTAACTCCTTTACTATCTTAACCTAACTCTTCCTAATCTATACTCCTATCCTTTCTCTATTTAAATCTGCTATTAGGTACTTCTAGATCTCTACCTTTACTAATAGGTTATCCTATTAAACCTAATATATAATTACCTTTAAGACCTAGGTTAGATAGGTAGCCTAGACGTCCCTAGGAAATTGCTATTAGACTCTACTATATTTAACTAGGTGCCCTAATAGAGTCTTTAAGGCTATACTTATCTATAGGTAGGCTAGTGCGATCTCTATATATATCCCTATCTCTAGCACCTCTATTATTATTATATTATCCTGCACTTTTATATACTATAGTAGAACTGTACGCCGCGTTTAAGTAGTAGGTCTAGTAGATCTATACAGTATTACTAGGCTTATAATCCTTGCCTATCCTTTTTAATAGATTTCCTTCTCTTATCTTACTATAGGGCACTTCTCCCTTAGCTCTTTAGGTTAGTATACCCTATCTTCCTATGCCTAGATATAGGCCCTCTTATTCCTCCTTAACCCCCTATTTATCTAATTTACCTAATTCTTTTATACTCCTTTAAATCTAATTAGGAGCTTAGTGTAGTTATTTTAGTCCTTATTATTAAAAGAAACTAAGCCTTAGATTATCTTAAGCCCTTATCCTAACTGCGCTACCTTAGAAAGGTTTATATCTACGTAATAAAAGAATATCTAGTCTCCTACTTAGGCGTACTTAGTGTAGTATAGGTATAAGATTAGGTTTATAGTTTCCTAGATTATAGTGTACTAGAGCTAGTATCCTATATTCCCTTGCACTAGCTATTAAATAATAGAGTGGTATATAGTCCTGCACTACCCTAAATTAGCTACCTGCTTTATCTCTATTAAGTGCTATTTGTATATCTTAAAGTATTTATCTACTATCCTTACTAGTTCTAGGTCTTTATAGATCTAGGTAAAGGTGTCTAGGGTTATACTTCCTTTCTATAAGAAGCCTTAGTAACTCTACTTAAATCTTATTACCTATTGTAGTTAGGCCTAGTTAATTATTAGTGCTGTCTTCTTTAGCTAGTAGCAATAAGCTTGCAAATCCTTAGAGGTGTAATCTTAGTTAAATAGCTTAGTAAAAGCTACTATAGTAACTAGGTTAGCTTGCAAATTTCCCTATTCTCTAGGCTTATAGTATAGTATATTTAGCTATCTATTGCTTACCTCTGTGTTTAGAGTCTAAGTTTAGAGCCCTATCTTGCTAGTAATAAACTTTAAGTAGCTAAAGCATACCTAATTTAAATCCTATACTATCCTCCCCTTAGCGTCCTAGATAGTGCTGTAATTAGTAACTTTATAGTACTATACTTTAACTAGCTTCCTTTGCTTAGTGTTGTTAAGTGCGCTACTCCTAATCCTAGTAGCAATTAATTGTAGTATAGAGCGTTAGTTTTTGCACTAATAGGGCGCTTTATTCTTAACTATAGCATGCTTATCTTTAGTAACACCCTCTTCTTCTAGTATTATTATCTTAGTGTCTAGAGTCTTATTAAGTTCCTTAAGTAGTCTAGGTAATAAGTTACGTAATTTATTTATTACCTCTATATTAGTATCCTATAGTTATAGGCCTGCTACTATATATTAACTAATAATTCTAAATTCCTAGTAAACATTCTCTCCTATCCTTTTTAAGAGCTAGGCAGCGTGTCTTCCTTAGGCTCTTGTTATCCTTTGCATAGGCAATTCTACTAGGGATTCTTCCTCTAGGATATAGGTGGCTAATTTAATTTCTCTTAGGGTAGTATCTAGTATATCCTTTATCCTCTTCTTATAACTCTATAACTCCCTTGCTATACTTCCTACCTTTAATAGTCCTCTATTCTAGACTACACTCCTATCTAGTAGTATAGTCTAGGCGCGTCTAGTGTAGGATATAGTCCTAGGTAGCTAGTTATAACCTAGATTCTTAATCTCTTATGTTACCCTCTCCTCCTCTACTTTCTTTTTAGCTACTTCTCTGCTTCCTTGTAGAGAGCTAGCTAGAATATTTTTAATTTCTTTTAGTACTAGTATCCTATAGTTTGTTAATAACCTTATGCCCTCTTTCTATATCTATTTGCTTAGGGGGATTATACTAAGTAGCACCCCTACCTAGTTCTCTAACTTCCTATACTATTATAGCACTAGGCGCTAAATCTTAGCGTAAGCACTATCCTTTTCCCTATAGCGTATATTAAAGTTGCAAGGGTTACTTATACCTTTAAGTATTAGTCTAGGTAGGGCATGCAGGCCTATTACGTAGTAATAAATAATTGCCCTAACACGTTATAAGAAATAGTCCTCTAGTTCCTCCTTAGCCTTTAAGATAGTATCTACCTTTCCTATTAGCTTAGTAATTATAACCTAGACCCTATACTAGTTAGTAATATTAATAAAATTATCTTTTAACTAGTTTTACCCCTATATTCTATAGTATACCTCTAAGTTTAGGAAGCTAGCAAGCTAGTCTAGACCTACATAATGTAGGAGGTACCTTACGTCTATATATCCTTAGTGTGTCTAACTAACTTATAGGGTAAATTAGCTTAGGTATTTCTAACTAAATTAAGCGTAATTAGCGTAGATATACTATATTACTAAGCGTATTTTATTAAGTTGCTTCTTATATATATTACGCGCTTCCTTTATAAATAGGTACTATAACCTAAAATTAGCTACACTACTATATAACTATATAAGTGCTAGGCTAGACTTTATAAAGCTCCCTACTACTATTATTAACCCTAAAGTTTTGTTAAAGTACTCCCCTAGTGCTCCTATAAAGTTATCTGCAATATTCCTCTATTATATAATAGTGCTTACACGTATCTTATTAATCTAGCTACCTATAGTTACACCTCCTTTCTATAGAAGAGGGATACCTTTATAAAGTGCCTAGGTCTATACGTTAAACTCTTTAGGCTAAACTAAGTCTAACTTTTTAATAGCTAAAAGACTCCTCTATTATAATATATGCTAATAGTCTAGTGCAAAACTTCTAGGTGTTATAGGCTATAGCTATAACCCTCTAGGTTGTGGGCTTAACCTTAGGGACTATAGGGAACCTGTTAATATTAGGGATCCTAGTAAGCCTAGCTTAACTACTAGCTATTTTCCTTTCTAGACTTCTAATAACTATTTAGGGCTTATTATTTTATTTAGGATCTTCTAGTAGTAGCTTTATTAGATACTTATAGTTTTATTAGATATCTAAAGTTTTTAGTGTAGTTTATTATAGTAGTAGTAGCGTAGGTAGAATATATACAGGAACACGCGTGCCTTTCTATTATACTTATGCCTTCCTATTATTCTCCTACCTTTACTTTATTCTACCTTTACTTATTTATTATCCTTCTACCTTTACTTATTTATTAGCCTTCTACCTTTACTTTCTTATTGTCCTTATTATAATTGCTTATCCACGCGCAGGTAGGTAGTTAGTATAGCTAATTAGAGCGTTATATATCTAAAGGGTTAAATTAGCGCACCCTTTAGATACCTATTTAGGACTAGCGCGCTTCTTACCTTCCCCCTACTAATCTTGCGCCTGTCCTATAGCGCATCTTTTCCTAAGTTTTAACACTAAAGTATTAATACTATTAACTCTTAATTATTAATTATCCTCCTCTTAATTACTTTTGCTAGAATCTAAGATATTAAAATATTAGTATTCTACTTATTCTTTATCTAAGAGCGTCCTAGGCCTAATCTTAAGAGTAGGACCGCCTATATCTAGTTATAGGATTTCCTAGTCCTAATTCTCTAATTTAACTTCTTTATTTTCTTCTCTTCCCTCTATACCTAACTTATTAAACTACGCAGGCAGCGCTTAGAAGATGTGCCTATTTTCCTATAGTGCCCTATCCTATAACTTTATAAGTCCTTAGTCTTCCTAGTTTACCTTATCCTAGCTTCTCTAGTAGAAGATCTTTATCCTCTAGCCTAGCGTTATATATACAAACTTAGTTCTATCTAAATCTTTTAGCTAATACGTCCCTAACTCTAGAAAGCTCTGCGCTACTAGGTATAGACCTAGCTATTTATTACTAAGTTTCCTATCTCTAGATATATCTATCTAGCAGACTAAATCCTATAGCAGTACTAATAAGCTAGGGCTAATTTCCTCTCTTTAAATTTCCTTATAGTTATCCTAATATTCTTTCTTCTATAAGCGTAGCCTCTTAATTCTTAACACTATATCTTTAAGAAACTAATCTCTTAGGTTAACCTAGGTAGCCCTTACTACTAGTAGCTAAGCCCTATCTATTATCTACCTAAAGGGAAGCGTCTGCTACATTAGAAGAGCTAGTTTAATTAGGAGCACTAGGTTCTAACTAGTAACTAGCTAGAATGCAGAGTATCTAGTATTTTCTTAAATAGATATTTAGTTAGCTAGGAGTACTATTAGTAGATTAGAGACCTAGCTCCCCTAGAGCTTTACAAGTGCGTTAATAATTAGTTTATGCCCTCCTTTAATTTTTCTATTAGCCTAAGGGTTATAGGCGGAGATCTAAATCCTACGTATGCTATAGATAGTAGCTAAATTATAAATAACTTTTTAGAAGTTAGGCCCCCTATTAACTATAATCCTTTGCGCTATACTCTATCTGTATAGGATATCTTTGTATATAAATTTAGTAATAGTTTTTAATCTATTATTTAGTAATACTTATGCTTTAGGCCACCTGCTTAAATAGTCCTAGGCTATTACTAGGAATTATTTCCTAGAATTATGTAGCATGTAGACTACGTTAATAGCTACCATCTCCTATAGCGTATAGGAGTAGGTGTTAGTAAGTATGTTAACCTTCTTCTTACTACTTCTTTTCTAACACTTATAACACGTGTGTAGAGTAAGCCTTACTATCTTATATATCCTTTCCTACTAATATTACTAAGCTATTATTAAGTAGATAGTATTTACCCTATAATAACTAATAAGGTAATGTATTTCCTATATAGTAGTAATCCTAATATCTTTATTATTAACTACTTGTCTTACTACTATATTTTAAGATATCTTGCAGAAGAGGAACCTATCTCTTACAAAGAAGTTTAATGCTTGTTTCTTCTATGCCCTTAACTCCTTCTATAGAATGTCTAGGATTTTAAACCTAACTAGAAACTAGGTAATTCCTTCTAACTTAGTACTATATTTAGGACGTAGTACTTTATCCTTTATTAAATTATATAACTTAACGTTAGCAATTATATACTTAATAAAGTCTTTAATATTATCTTTAGTTTTATCTAGGGGTTCCTATCTATCCTCTTTTAGATATTGTGATAGAGTATCTGTAACTATATTCCTCTTGCCTAGAATATATTAAATTTTAAAGTCCTATACTAAAATAGTAGCAAGCTACCTATTTATTACCCCTCCTAGTATTTCGCTTAAGGACTAATTAAGCTAAGTAATTAAGGTTTAAGCGTCTGTCTTAATAATAAATAGTGTTCTATAGAGCTAAACTCTAAACTTTTTTAGGGCCTATAGCACTACTCTATACTCTAGCTTAGTAGAGTGCTACTTTGCTTTAGACTTTAACTATATAGTACTTTTAAACTAGCATAGATATTGCCTTCTATCTAGCCCTATTTGTTCTAGGGAAGCTCCTATACCTTCCCTACTAGCGTCTACTATAAGGTAGACAGTCCCTCTAGTCTTGTAATTAATAGTTATTAGGGCTAGTGCTGTGGTAATAAAATGCTTAAGCTCTTTTATTGCTACCCTCTATAGTTCTTCCTATATCTACCTAGTATCGCCTTGCAGGAGTATAAATAATAGCTTTGCTTAGATAGCGAAGCTAGGAACCTATATCTAGTAGTAGATATAGATCCTTATAAATATCTAGACTTCCTTTATATTTCTATATTCTAGCTATTTTATAATCTTTTCTACCTTTATATAGTTAGGGTATCTTCCTTTAAAGCTAACCTTATAGCCTATAACGCTAAGATAAGCTATGCCCTAATAATATTTCTTTCCTAAAACTATACCCCCTGCTTACTTAATATCTACTAGGACTTAGTTAAGCTACTGCATATGCTTAAGCATAAATCTCTAGACCCTAGGAAGCGCCTCTTTACCCCTATAGTTAGTCTTAGGCCCCTCTACTATTACATTATCTATAAATAGCATTATATAAGGGGAATAATTGTGTAGTATTTTTATTATAATTCTTTAAAAGGCTGCTACTAAGTTTGTTGCTCCTTGTACTATAGTGCAGGATTGTAGTAGGCTAATAGGGGTGTGTATAGTAGTTATATCTCTACTATCTAGGTAAAGGGTAATCTAGTTGTATCCTAAAAATATATCTATTAGGGATAATATCTTGCACCTAGTAAATTTCTTAGAGAATTTATCTATAGTTAGAGGTAGGTTTGCGTCCCTCTAGCTAACCTTGTTTATATAGATAGTATTTTAGACTAGTTAGTGCTTTC
Organism: Plenodomus lingam; assembly: GCF_022343315.1. Classification (NCBI taxonomy): domain Eukaryota; kingdom Fungi; phylum Ascomycota; class Dothideomycetes; order Pleosporales; family Leptosphaeriaceae; genus Plenodomus; species Plenodomus lingam. Next base: position 1,276,583 of record NW_027093942.1, read on the forward strand.
TATCTTTCTTTGCTACTAAGAAATATAGGTTCTAGTATAGACTATTGCACCTCTTAAGTGTTCCTTAATCTAGACGCTCTTCTAATATCTAAACAAATTCTTCTTCTACTACCTTAGCTACTAGGAAACTGCGTATTTGCTATGCTTTATGCAGGATTATCTTTATTTAGTAAGGTAGGCTAATATCTTAAGTAATACATCTACTTTCTCTAAAGTTAAAGGCAATAGCTACTTCTTTATTAAGAATTATTTCTTAAAATAGAGTCCTTTCTACTGCTAATAAGTCTAGACTAAATTTCTACTCTTGTATCCTCTTAGTAGTTAGCCTAGACCCTCTTAGAAATAATGTATATCTTTTCTTAAAAAGATAGTTAAAAGGGCTAAGGTTAACTCTTTCGCGAATACTAAGCTTTAGCAGTTAGTTTTCCTTAGCTACTATTTTCTAGTCCTCCCTTCTAAACTCTATATCCTTATCCTTCTCTTTTAGGTTATCTACTAGTTAGATTTTCTTGCTAACTTTTTTATACTTAGTGCTTACCTTAGTAACTATTTACGCTACTTTTTATTATATACCTTAATTTAGCTTATATATTATTAATATTAGGTTTAGCTCTTAGATAGCCTATAGGTCTTTGCTTGCCCCTACACTATATCCTATAGTTTATGCTGCCTATTTTTCTAGTATTTTTTTATCTTCTAAGGTGAATAGTTATCTATATTTACTAAATCCCGCTTATAGCTCTATATAGTCTACCTCTTATAGAAATTTTAAATATACTATATATTCTACTATATAGTATTTATTTCCTAGGTATTAATTTTATAGGATCTCTTTCCTAAGTAAGGGTCCTACTATTAGTTTTCTAATTTATCTTCCTCTTCTATTTTATCTCTATCTTCTAGCTTTAGATCTAAGGCTATAAAGACTGTATTCCTTTCCCTATTTAAGGATAGCACCTAGTAGGTAACCCTCCTATAGATATTATACTAAATAGCTAGCCTAGTAGAGGTACACTATAGCCCTCCTAATATAGCTAAGTAGGTTAGGTTTATAATTACCCTAAAATAAGTTAGGGTCTCTACCTCCCCTATATATACTAGCATATTCTATATAGTTCTAATAAATAGGTCTATCCTGCTATTAGCTATAACTACCCCCTGCGTATACCCTAGGGTCTAGGTTAGTATCTTAATAGGTACCTATAACACCTATATAGCACTTAATCTTAAGAGATTTATTTATACCCCTATATTAATTAGGTAGTTTACTGCGTTCCCCCTTATACTAGTTTAGTAGGTTAGTAGTTCTACGTAGAGAGTTGTTTAATTTAATTCCTAGTTAGCGTAAGACTTATCTTTTTTTTCTTATATAACTAAATCTTTTCTATACCTATCTAAGTTTTATCTAAATTAGAGCCTTGCTTAGGTATTAAGTACTTCTAGCATGGCGCACATGTTGCGCTAACCTAGCGTGGGGTTCTTTACCTCTAGCTTCTCTAATTAGTTAATATATCTAAAGGGTGAAATTAGCGCACCCTTTAGATACCTATTTAGGACTAGCGCACTTTCTAGGCCCCCTAGCTCTACTATGTTTACCCTACTAAAGTGGTTATTATCCTACAGGACTTAAGTCTAGGGTTCCTGTAATAATGTCTTGATTTGTTCCTGTAGATAATCTTGCCCTAGTAGGTTAGCTACTGTAATTCCCTAGACTTCCTATCTAAGAAAAGTAGCTACTATTTAGTTTAGGCTTAGGCGCATTATTCCCTTAAGCTCCTTATTCTTTACTTCTTTAAACTATACTTTTCTTCTTATTATTAGTGTAACAAGGCTAGGCTAAAATAGCTAGCGCTTACTAGATGCCTAGGCTAGACTTGAACAAGGTTCATGGGTTGGCACTAGGGTCTAGCACTATTATCTGTTGAGATATATATATTATACTATGCGAGGATTACTTAGCTTAAGTATTCTCGTGCGTACCTTTTGGACCATGGCCAAGTGGTACAGGCAGGGGAGATGACGTAGTATTCATTTCACAGGCAGGGCGCCTACCTTGTTACAATTAGTAGGTCCTAATTAGGCCCTAAATTCGCATAGCCTTTACCTATATTATCTAGTAGCTAGATTATTGCAAAGGGGTCTATATAGGCCTAAGCTAGGTATAGAATCTCTAGGGTTTCTTTAAGTTCTATCTCCTTACCTACCCCCTCTTCTTAGTTTACTAGGTTTTATGTTAGTCTTCCTCGCCCGCGCTTCTAGATTAATCCTGCCCTTACTTCTTCTAAGACTTAGTCCCTTTGCTTTTCTTTCTCCCTTATAAAGGCGTGGATCCTAGGTGTATTCTTGTCTACTAATCCTAGGACAATATATCTTAAGTCTATATAATCTAGCGTTATTACTACTAGGTCTTCCTTATTAGTCTATAGCATTTAATAGTTTAAGAACTGCTTATATTCTTTTTAAGTATCTGCTAGTTCTAATCCTTAATTCTAGGAAGATATTGCATTAGCTCCTGCTCTTTTTACTGCTAGGTAGTCTAGTCCTTAAGTCTGCCTCTACTACTAGCCTCTTAAATCTATTCTATTAAATAGTTCTAGCTTAACCTATAACACTAGCTAGCTAAGGATATCCTTAGTAACTTTATAGTATTTACGTAACTTTTTCTTTATCTAGTAAAGAGTATAGTTCTATAGTACTAGCTTAGTAACCTGCCCTAGTCTTTTATATAATAGTCTATAGTAAAATATCCTAGTCCTTATTTCTAGATTCTAGGAAGTGCTTACCTACCCTAGCGCTATAAGTTCTAGCTAGAGGGGGTAGTCCCTTGCTAGGTAGGTTTCTAATCTATATATATTATAGGTAGGTAGTTTCTTGTTATACCCCTTATAACTCTATAGCCCTAGCTAAGTAGTTAACGTTTACGTAGGGCCCTAGGTTCTTAGCTAGTCTATTAGTAACCCTCTAATTACTATAGTATTCTAACGTATTCCTTGCTCTATACTAGCGTTAGTTGCATGTGAAATAAAGTAGAGCTAGTTTACTAGGCTTTTTAGTAGTAGGCCTATTATATAGTATTCCTATAGCCTATTAGCCTTAGCTAAACTTATCTTTATTTTTCCTAGTGCCCTAATTAACTAGTCTATTTCTAGGTTAATATTTAGTAGTAGTTAGGTAGTAGCTTACTCCTTTCTAACACCTTTTACTACCTCTATAATTTCCTCCTTTATAGGCGTAGCTTTTACTAATTTTAATATCTAATATACCTACTAAGCATCTTCCTCTATTTAGCTAGCTAATATATGTTTTATTCCTTCTCTTTACTAATAGATTCTTTTAATATAGGTATAGATCTTCTCTAGCTTATAGCTTACTACCTTATTACTATTAGGCCCTCCTAGCATACTAAGCAAGACTAGCTCTTTATCTACCTAGGGTAACCCTCTAAAGAAGAAGAATCTAACTTTGCTTTCGTATAGCTATTTAGATACTAGGCAGGCATTACTATATACTACAAAATTAGTATAGTAGTCTAAAAGACCTAGGAAGTTTCTAGAGGCTTCTTATATATACGCATCTAGGAAGGTTTAGGTACCTATCCTTTAGGCTATATCCTAGTCCCTTTAGTGCTCCTTTATAGCTTCCTATAGCTCCTCCTAGTCTTGCTTCTAGTAAGGTCTAAGCTTCTTTACAAAAGTTCTATATATAGTATTATAGAAGTCTAGTAGAATTTTTAGCTAATCTACTTTATCTAGCCCCCTATTTTCTACCTAGTAGTTATAGTTATCTAGGAACTCTATAACCTCCCTTCCCTAGAACTAAAAGTTAGTTTTCCTAGGCCTTATAGGGACAAGGACTCTTCTTAGGGGTCTAGAGGTTTCTATTTTAGTTAACCCTAGGGTAATATTACTTTCTCTAGGTATTATTCCTAGTAAAAAGAATAGGCTTAGTTAAGGTAGTAGGCTTCTATAAATATTAAAGGAGGTGTATAAACTAGTAATATTAATTAAAATTATTAGATAAGTTAGTATCTGCTTGCTTGTGTTACTTCCTCTCTTTCCTATCTCTTACTTTTATAGACTATCTCTTCTTCCTTAGTAGCTATGTCCCTAACACCCTTCCTAAATAGTGCTAGCACTTATATTTTATTTTTAGTAGATTCTTATTACGTTAGCAACTTTAGCCTAGCCCTATTTTCCTACTAACTGCGCACACTATCCTATAGCCTTTGCTATAGCTTTTCTATTAGTAGCAATATTCTAGGTATTCTAGCACTTCTAGTATTGCTAATACTTCTTGTAGTTCTAATTATTCTAATAGTTCTAGTTGTTCTAGTTCTAGTCGTTCTAGTTTTAGTCGTTCTAGTTCTAGTTGTTCTAGTTCTAGTTATTCTAGTTCTAGTTATTCTAGTTCTAGTTATTCTAGTTCTAGTTATTCTGGTTGTTCTAGTTCTAGTCGTTCTAGTTCTAGTTATTCTAGTTCTAGTTGTTCTAGTTGTTCTAGTGTTTCTAATGTTTTCTAGTTAGCCTCTTAGTGTTGTTACTCTATTCCTACTAACGCGCGTTAGCCACGTCCTAATATTGTAACAATAAGGCAGAATTGCCTGCCTATTATTCTATGCCAAGTTAGGCCCAATAAAGGCCCGACTCACTTATGTATATAGAGAATAGCTCGCCTATGGTTAGGATAGGCATATTCTTCTTGTCCTTTCGTACAAGACCTATAGGTGTAGGAATCTTATCCTTTTCTATACAGACGCGCACTCCTATATGCCTTTAAGTTGTATAGGATACCTTTTAGATGCCCTACCTACCTAAGTTATTATATTACAAGAAGAACATTATCCTAGCTAGTGACAGTATTTAAGAATATCGCACTTGTTATTATTTTAAGCTACTAATTTAGTTCTAGTAGCTACCTAACCCTGCAACTCTATAGTTAGAACAGCTATTAGAACTTCTAACAACTAAAGCCTATAGGCTTGGACTTCTAGACTTATAGGTAGTGCTAGATTACCTTTAGAAAAATCGCGTCAGATTGCGTTAAGGTAGAGACCTAGAGACTACCAAAAGCCTAGAGGAATTAGAGGTAAAGCTAATATCCTCCTACAACTAAACCCCCCTAAAAAGAAAAGATTTATTATTCTTATTAACTACAAAATATTAGACAAAGGTAAAGGAAGGGTATCTAGTTTAGCTACTTTTAAAAGCCTATTTACTAATAGAAAGAAATTAGATAAGGAAGACTTAATTAACAACGCCCTCCTTAAAGGACCTACTTCCTATCTATCTTTTAAGGTACCTTATGCTCCTAGGAAATCTTAAAGCAACACCTCCCTTAAAGATAAATACATATTAACCCTATCTAAAAAGGAGAGGTTAGAGGAACAAGTTAAGCAACTTACTAATTAGTTATATAACACCTCCCTCTATAAGGAGATATAAGGTACTACCTAACATAGCTAGTCTTTAGCTTCTATATTAAACCCTATAGTATATACTATAAAAGCTAAGAGATAATCTAAAAAGACGCTAAATATCTCTACACTTAGTAATAGTGCTAACCCTACTTTTAGATAATAGCAAGCATCTATTTAGGATAGGCTAGAGATTAATACTAATTACTACCCCTCTTCTAGAGCTTAGATAGCGTTAGTCTAGGGACACTACTTAGGACTAGCAAGAGAATACTTAGAGCCACGTTACCTATCTAATTCCCTAAGTCTTTAATTCTAAAAAGCTAAGGAAATAATTACCCTCCTTTAAACTTACTTTATTACTAGAAATAAGATAGCTAAGAGTTAGACTATATTTAACTACCTATATATAACTAATATAGAGATGTTCCCTGCTTTTAAGTTATAATTCTAGAGTCTTGCTATTAGAGGAGAAGTACCCTAATTAGAGTAGTATTACTACCTCTAGATAAAGATTACACCTTCCCTAAGGATACTAAATCTCGCTTTCTAACAGAATTAGCACAATAATTTTAAGACTATAGTAGATTATCTTACTACTTTTAATATAGAACGCCGCTTATACCCTACCTTATCTACTCCTACCTAGACTACTCTATTATCTAGAAAAGGACTTACCCCCTTCTAACACTCTAGAAACTAGTCCTATTTAGACGCTAATTAGAAACACTATAATAGACCTTTAATAGCTAAACCTTATGTGCCCTACTTGTAATAACAAGGCACTACCCCTTAAAATAATTAACCCCTATCTACTACGCTAGCTACTCCTAGCGCTACTATAATAGGAATCCTAGTAAATTGCTATAATTGTAGAAAGCCTAGGCACTTCTCTAGCAACTGCCCTAAACCCCCTAGGATTTAGGCTATAGATGTAGAATAGGTTGTTAAGAATTCTAAGGAAGAAGAAGCCGCTAAATTAACTAATTTAGATAGCTATTAGACAGGAAATAACAACGCCTAGGAGGATCCTCCTTCCTAGGCCTAACTTAATATAACCTGTTAAACCTTTCCTTAACTAAATTATTTATTAGTTCCTATTTGCTTGCACGTATAACCCTATGCCTTAACAGATCTAGTATTCGCCTAAACGCTTTAGTAGATACTAGGGCCTAAGGTTACTTATTTCTTAATTTAAAAATTGCTTATAACATCTCTTCTGCGCTTAGGGTACCTATCTAAAAGCTACTATACAAGCTTACTATTAAAGGGTTCTAGGACTAGATTACCTCCCTAGTTGCCTACTATATTTAGCTTTATATAATAGTTAGTAGCTAAAAGGTTTATAACTGCCCCTTTATAATAGTAGACTTAGGTTCTTAGGATTATATTATTAGATAACACTAGCTAAAATAGTTCTAAATCCTAATTAATATAGATAAATCTTAACTAATCTAGCTAGATAAATATCCTCTAACCTACGACCCCGCACCTCCTATTCTAGTACAACTCTACTAGCAAGTGCTGTCTACTCTAGTTACCTACAATATCTTGCGAAGAGACGCCCTTTAGGATTAAGAGGAGAACTAGAACTAAAATAGTCCTAGTTTAATTAATAGGATATGTGGTATACTTAAAATTCTAGCTGCTTATAGGGCTGCTACTAAACCTATTACGCTACCTACCCTAGTCTAATCGCTAACTATTACCCTACCTGCAAAATTCTAAATTGCTACTATTTCTGCTAATGGTTTCTATTTTAATATAAAAAAATCTTCTAATAAATTCTTTACTACTAGCCTATATAAGATTAAGCGAAGGATCTAAACCCTATCTAAATAGGACACTCTTAACTATAGCTTGTTAGATTAGAAGCTCCTATCTAACTATAACTCCTATTAGGACATCTTTAATAAGGCTAAGGCTAATAAACTTCTAATCTACTAGCCTTATAACTACAAGATAGTCCTAGAGGAACCCCTTCTAAACTACTAGAGTCCCCTCTATTATTAAAATGCTAAGGAACTCTAGGCTACTAAGGAATATATATAAGAGCACCTATAGAAAGGTTTTATTAAGACTAGTTAGAGCCTATTTACCTCTCCTATCCTGTGCGTTAAGAAGCTAAATAGAGGCCTTAGGATCTGTGTGGATTACTGTAAGCTTAACAGCTTAACGCGAAAGGACGCGTATCTAATACCCTATATAGATAACCTATTATCCTAGCTAGCTAAAGCAAAAATCTTTACTAAGCTAGATATTTGTCCTGCCTTTAATAAGATCTAAATAGACCCTAACTTAGAGGAGTACACTACTTTCCGCACTAGGTATAGTGCCTATAAATATAAAGTCCTACTATTTAGGCTATGTAACAGACCTATAACCTATTAGCGTTATATAAATAATATACTAATAGATTATTTAGATAACTTCTACATCGCCTATCTAGATAATATCATTATCTACTCTAAAAACCTTGCTACTTACAAGGACCATGTTTAAAAAGTCCTTAAGCGTCTTGTTACAGGAGGGATATCAACCAGATCACGGAGCATCTTAATCCAATCAATCCCAATCAATACCCCTGTATAACCCACTATCTGATCAACTGCCAGCTCACTGCCAAGTGCCTAACAAAAAGCAGGAGCTCTGGTAAGGAAGGTTTACCAATTATTTACCTTCTAGTAAGGGTAGCTAAAGCTCTATATATATAAGTCCGATCGTAGTAGATACAATCTAATAATCTATCTCCTAAATTATTCCTAACCTTAGTAATCTAAAATTCAACAGTTATAAGCCTAGTTCGCGCTTTACCTTATTAAAGATTGTCCTATCCATTTAAGCGTATTATTCAACTTAGACACTAAGCTAGCAAGCTTCACTCTTTATACTATTTCTTAAGCAAAAGCTTACTTATTACTCTTCCACTATAAGCGACCAAATCCTGAAGGGGGATATCCTACTTACTAGATTAACTAACTAGCCCACCTAGTATATTCAATTCAGATACCATGCCCTAACTAAAGGGATCTAGGTAGAGGTAGACCCTAAGGCTCTAGATGCTAAAAACCACTTTAAGAATAAACCTATTAAGCCTAATATGCTAACAGATATCGCGCTATCTAATATAACAAGCGAGCAGTACAAGCTCTAAATAGCTTAGTACTAAGCCCGCTTATTAGATTAGGCATTAAAGTTATTAGTAATCTAGAACCTCTTTATATAGGTTAACAATATAGTAGATTAAGGGATCCTTACCCTAGCCTATATAGAGCTTGTTGTTGCAGGAGGGATATCAACTGGATCACAGAGCATCTTGATCCCGATCAATCCCAATCAATCCTGGTCAATACCCCTGTATGACCCACTATCTGATCAACTGCCAGCTCACTGCCAAGTGCCCAACAAAAAGCAGGAGCTCTGGTAAGGAAGGTTTACTAATTATTCACCTTCTAGTAAGGGTAGCTGAAGCTCTATATATATATAAGTCTAATTGTAGTAGATACAATCTAATAATCTATCTCCTAAATTATTCCTAACCTTAGTAATCTAAAATTTAATAGTTATAAGCCTAGTTCGCGCTTTACCTTATTAAAGATTGTCCTATCTATTTAAGCGTATTGTTTAACTTAGACACTAAGCCAGCAAGCTTTACTCTTTATACTATTTCTTAAGCAAAAGCTTACTTATTACTCTTCTACTATAAGCGACTAAATCCTAAAGGGGGATATCCTACTTACTAGATTAACTAACTAGCCTACCTGGTACATTTAATTCAGATACTATGCCCTAACCAAAGGGATCTAGGCAGAGGTAGACCCTAAGGCTCTAGATGCTGAAAACCACTTTAAGAATAAACCTATCAAGCCTAACATGCTAATAGATATCGCGCTATCTAATATAACGAGCGAGCAGTATAAGCTCTAAATAGCTTAGTACTAAGCCTGCTTATTAGATTAGGTATTAAAGTTATTAGCAATCTAGAACCTCTTTACATAGGTTAACAATATAGTAGATTAAGGGATCCTTACCCTAGCCTATATAGAGCTTGTTAATTAAGGAAGAGTAACCCTCTAAGCACTTATCTAAGTACTCTATAATAACCTAGCGCTAACTAACTTAAGCGCTGCAACACTAGCGAGATCGTAGTACAAAGCTTATCTTGCTAAGGCAAAGATAAGTAGCTAAAACGCTGATTACTAGTAGAAGGAGTGGACGATCCTATATGCGCGAGCTAAGGTATATAACGTACCTAATATTAAAGGATAGCTTATAGTACAGGATTATCTTAAAGCTCTATCTACTAGGATCTTACTAGATTAGGGTTAAAACATATTTTAAAGGATTATTAAAAAGTTAGTAATAGGAGAGCTAACTTATAACCTCCTGCAGGTTACTAAGATCTATTTATTACTTCTCTAAGAAAACGACATAAGATTAAGCTCTAAAGGTCCTGGAGTGTTTACAATAATAGGAGCTCCACCTTCTAATTAACTAAAGAAGGAGTCTTTATACCTATGTAGTAGATCTTACCTATAGAAACCTCCTAAATACAAAAACATTATTAAAGCTTAGACTAATACAGGTGACAAGCTTACTACTACTTAATAATTAGAGATTAAGAAAAAGATTAATAGGAACCTAAAATTCAAAGAGTTAAGAAAAGCTCTAATTAAGTCCTATCCTATTAATTAAGATTATAGTAGTAAGGTAAGCGCGATCACCTATCTAGGCAGTATCTAGGCGGCACTAATTAACCCTATATTAATAGCGGAGAAAACAAACAGGATCTATTTAACTATAGACTTTAAAGCTTACGCTCTATTAAAGAGCACTATCTTTAATAATAGGGGTGCAGTGCACCTAGTTAATAATATAAGCTACCTAGAAGAAAGCTTGTTTAGATTAGTTAAATATAAGATAGTTAAAGCAGGAACTTAAGCTTTTCTAATCTTAGGTAGAGGGATAAGAGTAATCCCTAATGCTCTTAATAGACTAAGAGGTCTAAAAACAGAAGATTTAGTGCTTACTAACGTGGTGTTAGTAGAAGGTTTTTATGTGAATATTATATCAGAAGCTTAATTGCTTAAAGTAGGAGTTTAGTTCCTTAGGCTAGATGCTACCTTGCGGTTTAGATTATTAGAAAAGAGCGTTGTATTAGCTAAGTTACTGCGCAAGTTTAACTTAACTTTCCTAGAATATAAGCCCTCTACTCCTTATCTAATAATCTAAAGCATAGTGCCTAAACAACCCTAGCGATCCTAGACAACTCACCTAAGATATAATAGTAAGGAGCTTTAGCACTAACAATTAGGCTATTTAGGACCTAAGGCGCTTAAAGCTCTAGTTAAGTTAGCAATAAACGTTAGGATTAAAGGAACTCCTAGGAGCAAATGCGAGCACTACGCTATTACACATGCCTAATAGGTTATATTAAGATAACTAAGGGAAAGATTACCACGTCTATACTACTAGGTATTATAGGATCTATTTAATATGCTAACAGGTATAGCTTATAAGCAATAGATCTTAGTATTAAAGTGCAACTACTTAGGAAAGCTTTATACCTATCTACTACAAGCCAAAAACCTTAATAAGATTATGCGGGTGTTTAAAAATTTTAAGAGCTTAATACTTAACTAATATAAGCTTAGCATAGTTAAGATTATATAAGATAATAATATTGCAACACTCCCTTAGTGTAGCAAATCTCGCTTTTAGATCTAGGCAGCTAATAATAGTATTAAGATTAAGAGCTTACCTGTATATACCTATAAACCTAATAGAGGAGCAGAAAGAGCAGGGCAGGAGATTATAACAAAATTAATTAAAATAAGGATTAGTGCTAACCTACTAATAAAGCTCTAGCCTAAAATTATTAAAGCAGCGACTTAGCTCTACAATATAAGCCTGTCCTATGCTTATAATATAATATTACCTAACAAAGTGCTAGATTGTTAGTTTACTAGATACTTTAGGTAGTAGTAACTAGAGCAGATAAGGGAGGCAACTACTAATCTCTGCCCTAATTAGAGCGGAATATACGCCTATAGCTATCAAGCTTACCCCCTTAACAGAGATTAAGCAGCCAGGCGTTATAAGAGGGTTTTTAAGGTGAACCCTTAGGGTTATATTAGATATCTAGTAGGATACAGAGCATCTAATATATATAGGATATAGATCCCCTTACTTAATTAGATTATTATAACGCAGAACGTTACCTTTAATAAGGAGCTTTTCTATAAAGAGAAAGATCTAGAGCAGCTTTAATAGTTAGAGGCTTAAAAGATAGTTAATATTATTAGCAAAGATAAGATCTATAATATAGGAGAAGCATATAAAGAGCTTAATATCTTTAATTAGCTTTATATTGCGGCAGAGCAATATAAGGAGTCTAGTAAGCAAGGAGGACTAAACCTAGCGCAGGAGCTAGGGGGTAGGGTAGAGCTAGAGGAGGTAGATAATTAGGCTAGCTAGCCTAGTAATTCATAACCCCCTAAGCAGACACCTCTAGCGTAGGTACTAAGCACAGCTAGCTTGGCACAAAGGATCTATATAAAGTCCCCTAAGCTAATAGGGCTCTAAACTCCTAAACTAACACTAGAACTAAACTTTAGTATAGGAGACAAAGGATCTATACAGGTTATAGATTAGGGTTATACTACCTAAGATAGTAGTAATCTAACTTACTTTAACGCCACAATAGGTAGCTCCTAGGAAAGACCTAGAGAGGAGAGTGCTATTAGTAGGTCACTCTATAAGAGCATAGAGATAGGTAAGGGCACCCTATCTAGCTCTTATAGGGGTGGTAAGCAGAGCTCCTACCTACCTACTTTAGGACTAGATTCTGTATCTCCTACAGATCCCTTACAAGCGGCACCTAGAGCTCCTAGAAAAAGCAGAAAACTGCAAGTTAAAGGACTGCCACTAACGCGTGTTAGTAAGCAAGCTTAGGGACAGGACCCTAATAAACCACTAGGAGGCTCTACAAGTGTAGGGATATATATAGTGATAGATCTATTAGATATAGATCTAATTAGAAATCCCTTGTATAATCTTTTAGTACATCCTAAACTAAACGCTATAATCCACGCTATAATTGCAGTAGCAATAGGGAGCAAACCCCCTAAAAACCCTAAAAGAAATACGCACTAGGACGCTCTATAAAAAGAGCTAAAATAATAGAAGGATCTCTATAACTACTAAATAGGACAGCAATTTAGAGACGCAGTATATAAAGAAATTAATACTCTGCTAAAAGCTAGTATCTAGGAGGAGATTAATAGGCTAACTAAAGGAGAGCGTCTACTCCTACTTAAATAGGTGTTTACATACAAGCTTAATTAGGATAGTTACCTAATTAAGTGCAAAGCAAGGATAGTAGTAAGAGGAGATCTATAGCTTACTAACTTAATTTATTTAACCTACGCAGCTACCCTAGCAGCTTAAACCTTTAGGACTATAATAGCTATTAGAGCTAAGTTTAACCTTAAGATATATTAATATAACGTTGTTAGAGCTTTCCTTAACACCTTAAGGGATTAACACCCTATAGTTATCTGTAAGCTACCTAAAGGATATTAAATACCTAGGAAGTGCGTTAAGCTTAAACGAGCTCTATATAGACTAAAAGACTTACTATTATTATAGTATAATAAGCTCTTAACTACACTCTAAGAAAATAAGCTTATTGCTTCTAAAGAGGAGACATGCCTATTCTTTAATAGAGTTCGCAGTATGTTGTTAATATTCTATGTAGACAATATCCTATCGCTCTATTACTAAAACTACGCAAGTTAAGCTTACAAAGTTATCTAAGCTCTAAAGCAAAGATATACTATAGAAGAAAAGGGACCTGTAAGCTAGTTTCTAGGGGTAAGAGTAATCTAGGATAGAAAGAGACAGACAATAACGCTTGTTTATAATAAATACATTAACAAGATTACAAAGAAATTCAATCTAGCAGAGATAGGAAAATTCCCTACTACACTACTATTAAGTAAAGATATTAAAAAGAGCACTAGAGAAGCTACTAAAAAGGAGATTAAGGAGTATTAGGAGCGCGTTAGATTAATCCTCTACACCTTAATTATAGTGCGCCCTAATATTGCCTATGCAGCCTCCTAGCTCTCCTAATACCTTACTAACCTATCTAAACAACACTTTAATGTGGTTAATTAAGTGATCGTCTATCTATACTAAACTTAATACTAATTAATCTAATATAGGAATAGGGATCCTAATAAGCTTATAATATATAGTAATGCGTTATTTGCTAATAATATTAATACTTAGCAATTATTACATAGATACCTAATCACGCTCTTTACAGGACCTATTATTTAGAAGGCAGCTTAATAAGCAACTATTACCACGTTAACTACTAAGGCAGAGCTCCTTGCGCTTAAGCAAGTAAGTAAAGAAGCAATAGCGTTAAAACGCTTTTTAACTAAAATACACCTTACTTTAGATACTACCTAGATAATTAATTATAATAATTAATAAACTATTAGGTTAGTAGTAGGCAATAATAAAAGGATCACTACTAAGCTGCGCTATATAGATATTTAAAATATATAGCTAAGATAAGAGTATATAAAGGGATCTTTCTATATTACCTACCTACCTACTAGTAATATACTAGCTAATAGGCTTACTAAAAACCTAACTGCACAACAATTTATAAGGTTTAGGGAGCACCTAAAGTTATATAATAGTAGAGTATATATTATATAATATTAATTAAAGTAAGGTAGTATATAAGATCTATTAATATATAATATAAGAATAACTAACTATAGCCTACCTCTCTATTATTAACTAGGTAGCTTCCTTAAGGAGCTCTATCACGCGCGCAAAGCGTGCCTTAGAGTCTATAGGGAGCCGCCTAGGTTACCCTAACCTAGGATCTATAGGGGGAACCTTAGAGAAGCTAGAGTCCTTATCTTCTAATAAGGAGCTCTAGGCGCCCTTAGCTATAGTAGTAGCCTTGCGCGCAAGCTTAGTAGTAGTAGTAGCAGCTTTTACTAGCTCCTACTATTTAGCCTTGCTCTCCTTAAGGAGCACTAAGACCCTCTGCTTCTTATCCTTAAGAAGGTCTTAGCTCTTACCTGCCTACTTCCTTGCTAGGAAGGATAGCGCAGAATATTAGGCAAGCTTAGGGCTATTAGTTAGTTAGTATAGATCTTACTAAGTATTATAAAGGAAAAATTCTTATATAGATTATATATATTAGGATATAGCTATACCTAGAGAAGTACTACTAGTACTAAGTCCCCCTACTAGAAGAGTTATAGCACTTGCTATTAGACTTATTAAAGAGTATAGAGCGTAGATAATTTAGATAAGTTTTAGTATAATAAATACTAGGCTCTCTATAGTAGGAGAATCTTAGGGTCTCCTTAGGAGCTAGAGAGGGAGCAGGAGTAGGGATATTAGGTAGGGTCTAGGGAGGAGCAGGAGCTAGAGTTAGAGTTAGAGCTAGAGTAGTAAGAGCTAAGGTAGGAGCGCCCTTCCTTAGCTTCTTAATCTTAACTATAGTAGTAGTAGCTATATACTTAGCTACTACACGCTCTATAATAGCCTTACGCTTAGTAGTAGCGCGCTCTTCTTTAGTAGCGGCAGCTTTAGAGACTATAGCTTTAGCTACGCAGTAGGCAATAAGGGCAGCGTAGGTAGAGTAAGCGCAAGTAGCAGGTTTTAACTTTAACTAAGACATAGGTTAGCAGGGATATAGGTATAGTTTAGATCTTTAGGGTTATATAATCTTATAACTTAAGCTATAGTAAAGATTATAGTTAGGTAGATAGAGTTATAGAGCTCTATCTAGACAATATCTACGCGCGCAAGCGCAGGCCAAATAAGGAAGGCGCGCTAGTTAGTATCTAAAGGGTAAGCTAATTTAACCCTTTAGATATACAACGCTCTAATTAGCTATACTACCTACTAACCATAAGTGCAACCACAATAACAAAAGATCCACCTACACCTAGGGGGTGTGTTGCAGGAGGGATATTAACTAGATCACAGAGCATCTTAATCCTAATTAATCCTAATTAATCCTAGTTAATACCCCTGTATGACCCACTATCTAATTAACTGCTAGCTTACTGCTAAGTGCCTAATAAAAAGTAGGAGCTCTAGTAAGGAAGGTTTACTAATTATTCACCTTCTAGTAAGGGTAGCTAAAGCTCTATATATATATAAGTCCGATCGTAGTAGATACAATCTAATAATCCATCTCCTAAATCATTCCTAACCTTAGTGATCCAAAATTTAACACGTCTTTATTCTACTAGATTACAGGCTAATATTAAGAAAAGCGAATTCTATACAACCTGTACCTATTACCTTAGATATATCCTAACTAATAAAGGCTTAGAGGTAGACCCTAACAAAGTTAAAGTACTCTAAAACTAGTCCGCTCCTAAGACAATAACTAGAGTAAAGTCCTTCCTAGGATTTACTAGATTCTACTAGCAATTTATAGAAAACTTCTCTAAGACAGCTAAGCCCTTAACTACTCTCTAGAGTCCTGCTACCCTATTTATATAGACTTTAGAATGCTAACAAGCCTTTAACTAGCTTAGGAATGCCCTGCTAGCAATCCTAAGCTTAGCTCACTTCTATCCTAAGTACCCTCTAAAACTAGAGACAGACGCCTCTAATAGAGTTATTGCAGCTATCCTCTTACAGGAGCATTCTAATAGGAAATAGTACCCTATATCCTTCTTTAGTTAGACCCTTACTAGTTCTAAACTTAACTAGGAAATCTATAATAAAGAATTATTTATAATAATCTACGCCTTTAAGAAATAGCGTGCTAACCTAATAAGTACTTAGCACCTTATTAGAGTATACATAGACTATAGAGCACTAGAGTACTTTATATCTACTAAAGTCCTTAGTGCTAGGCAAGCTAGATAGCTAGAGGTTATAAGTCCCTTTAACTTCTAAATTAAGTATACTCCTAGATCTTACAACGCCTAAGCTAATATCCTAAGTAGAAGGGAACAGGATATAGTTAACCTTAAGACTACTTAAAGGGATAATTGTTTACAAGTAATAATTGCCCTAGATAGGTTATACCCCTAAATTAACTCTAACTTAGCGCAAGACTACCTAGCTAAGTGTTCCTTACTAATCCTTACTTTAATTATAGTAGTTTAGAACCCTATAACTCTTAGATCCCTACAACTTATTAAAACTCTTCTCTAAGAAAATAGGTCCTTATTCCTAATAGAAAGATTAGAGCTACCTAAGCACTATTAGATAGAAAATAGACTCCTTCTCTACTAGGATTAACTTTACGTGCCTACTAGATTAGTCCTATGTACTAGAATAATTCGTAAGGCTTATAATTAAGTGTCTACTACCTACCTATTAGCTACTAAAACCTATTAGATTCTAGCCTAACATTACTACTAGAAAGGTATAGAGACTACCTATAAACGCTACGTTTAGAACTATATCCTATGTAGGAGAGGGCACCTAAGATAGCACTAACTCCCTAGCATGCTCTACCCCCTTCCTATCCCTAGTCTACTAATGCAGCACCTGTGCATTAATTTTAAGGATTTTCCCTAGGATTAATATAGTTATAATTAGATTATAGTTATTATTAATTGCCTATTAAAGCAAGCTATTACTATCCCTTGCTATAAAACTATAGACGCCTAAGGTATAGCTACCTTATTTATTTAGTAGGTGTACTAATTTAGACACACTCTAGATACTGTTATTTCTAATTAAGGCCCTTAGTTTGTATCTAGTTTCTAGTCTAAATTCTGTTAGATTATAGGCACTAAAGTTAAGCTCTCTACCGCCTACTATAAATAAACTAATAGATAAACTAAGATTATAAACAAGTATATTAATTAGAGACTAAGGCCTTTTGTATCCTATTACTAAGATAACTAGAGTAACCTACTACCTATAATAGACTGTGCCTAAAGTACTCTTCTATATTTATCTATTACTATAGCTCTATATTAGCTCCTCTTTAGATCCTTACTAAAGCAAAGTTAGTATTAGAAACTAGAAACGACCCTATCTACTATACTAGAGAAACTAAACCACAAGGACGCCTTATCCCTTGCTACTTGGATGCACAACGCCTAGAAGATTGCTAAAGAAAATATAGAAAGAGCTTAAGACTAAATGCGCTCTACTACTAATTACTATTGCTATCTAGTTAACTAGAAGGTTAGTAACTATGTTTATCTATCTACTACTAATCTTGCTATTTCACAACCTAGCTAAAAACTATCTAAATAATAGGAAGGTCCCTTTAAGGTATTAGAACAAGTAGGAAACGTGTATCGCCTCTAATTACTACCTAGTTCTAAGATCTATAATATTTTTTCTCCTAATATACTATATAAAGATCCCTAAGACCTGTTACCTAGATAAGAGGCTCTAAAACCCCCTAGTACGCCTATATAAGGTGTAGAGGAATAGGAGGTAGAAGAAATCCTAGCTAGCAAATTATATTAATCTAAGCTAAAATATAAGGTTAAGTAGGTTAGATATAATCCTAATCCTATTTAGTATCCTGCCTCTAACTTTATAGGTGCTGCCTATAAATTATAGGCATTCTACTAATAGTATCTAAATTAGCTAGGTCCCCTACGCAGCTTAATAAAATAGATTCAAGCCTAGGAAAAAGGCAAAGAGGATCTAATATTACTTCACGATAATTATACCTAATATTAGAACTAATTCACATCCTATTTAGCTACGCATTATCTATTAACTACTATCTATTACTATTATTCTTGTCGCTATTTATTATTATATCCTATTTAGAACCTTTAAGGTTCCTAGGACACTACCCCTAGGAAACCTCTTCATTCTATATCTATCTCTCTATTAGAACCTAGTTTAGACTCTGTATTAGCTAAGATAGCGCCTAGACTATCTTTCTTAGCTAGCTTCTAGATAACTAGTGCAGTAGGTGCTAGAGCAGGGACAGGAGCAGGGATAGGAGCAGGGACAGGAGCTAGGACTAATTTAGACTCCTTCTTGTGGAAGGCCTTTATCTTAGCCTACACTAGGAAGGTTGCCTCCTAATTTAGTGCTAATTCCTCCTTAAGTTTATTAATAGCCCTTATTAAGCCCCTAACTACTAAGACTATCTTATAGATACTGTTCTAAAGCTAATATAAATTAGATATAGTAGTATAATAGGTAGCTATAAGGATTTTAGCAGCTTCTATACCCTTAGTCTAAGTATTAGTAATAGTAACGCACTTAGCTAGGTTTTAGGTAGTTTCTTAAATAGTAGCCTTAAACTGCTTAATATCCTTCTAATAAGTAACTATAGCCTCTTTATCCTTATCCCCTTTAGCAGGGTTTCCTATTAGGCTATAGTACTCTTCTAGGGCACCCCTAAGGGCAGAGTACTCTTAACTAACAAAAGAAGGAATCTGCTAGGATTAGTAAAGGAACCCTATTAGACTTAGATACTTACTAGATTATAATACTTATTCTAGGAGATACAGTACTAGCACTTCTTAGAATTCTTTAACTTAAAATCAAAATTGTTAAACCTGCCCCTAGCTAGAGCCCTAACTGCTCTTATATAGAGAGCGCAATAAGCGACAGGGAGGACTCCTAGTAGTACTAATACTAGCATAGCTAAAGGTTCTAATTTAGATTAGCAACTATTTAATTATATAAATTAAATACTTACTAGATTTTAGATAGATTAGGTTAAATATTTAAAAAATTAGGGATATAGGAATAAGAAAGTTAGTAGGTAGAGGGCTAGTTATATGCAGGCTAGGGATAGGGGTCTATACCCTAGGAAGAAGAAGTGAAGGTGAAGGCAGAGGTAAAGGTGGATTTATTTTGCAAAAAGCTCTTCTTTAATAAGGGATCTGAACCTAATCCTAAGGATAGGGACTATCCTTTCTCTATAGGAGGGGGTAGTGTAATAATAAGGTAGAATTGCCTACCTATTATTCTATGCTAAGTTAGGCCTAATAAAGGCCTAACTCACTTATATATATAGAGAATAGCTTGCCTATAGTTAGGATAGGCATGTTCTTCTTGTCCTTTTGTACAAGACCTATAGGTGTAGGAATCTTATCCTTTTCTGTACAGACGCGCACTCCCATATGCCTTTGAGTCGTATAGGATACCTTTTAGATGCCCTACCTACCTAAGTCGTTACAAATATAGGCCTACTATTTTTGCCTTAATAATATTAATTATTAACACCACCTATTTTTTAATTTTTCTCTACCCTCCTTATACTTAGAGAAACGTCCTCTTGGTTGCATGCTGCTAGGCCCTCCCCTTTACTAAGATAAGATAAGTTCCCCTTAGGCTTTGCTATTTAAACCGTTAGGGAGAGTAACCTATTTAAACAAGGAGAAGTAGGAGGGACAAGGTCTAATAGTAGTAATCCTATAGCAGAGGATATAGGTTTAATGCAGAAATATAAGTGAAAAGATAATATTGTAGAGTTAAACTAAAGTCTGCTAGAGTTGTCCTTATCCTATCCTCTGATCCTTTATGCCTTTATACCATTCAATCCGCCTAACTTTTTAGGCTAATCCTTGTTTTTCTCCCATACATCCCATACCACGGCACATTATATCTTAGGTAAGTTATCTAGGATTGTTAGGGTTATTTAGGCACTATGCTTTAGATTATTTAATAAGGGGTAGAGGGCTTGTATTCTAGGAAAGTTAAGTTAAACTTGCGTAGTAACTTAGCTAATACAACGCTCTTTTCTAATAATCTAAACTATAAGGTAGTATCTAGCCCTAGGAACTAAACTCCTGCTTTAAGCAATTAAGCTTCTAATATAATATTTATATAAAAACCTTCTACTAACACCACGTTAGTAAGCACTAAATCTTCTGTTTTTGGACCTCTTAGTCTATTAAGAGTATTAGGGATTACTCTAGTCCCTCTGCCTAAGATTAGAAAAGCTTAAGTTCCTACTTTAACTATCTTATATCTAACTAATCTAAACAAGCTTTCTTCTAGGTAGCTTATATTATTAACTAGGTGTACTACACCCCTGTTGTTAAAGATAGTGCTCTTTAATAGAGCGTAAGCTTCAAAGTCTATAGTTAAATAGATCCTATTTGTTTTCTCCGCTATTAATATAGGGTTAATTAGTGCCGCCTAGATACTACCTAGATAGGTGATTGCGCTTGCCTCACCACCATAATCTTAATTAATAGGATAGGACTTAATTAGAGCTTTTCTTAACTCTTTAAAATTTTAATTCCTATTAATCTTTTTCTTAATCTCTAATTGTTAAGTAGTAGTAAGCTTGTTACCTGTATTAGTCTAAGCTTTAATAATGTTTTTGCATTTAGGAGGTTTCTATAGGTAGGATCTACTATATAGGCATAAAGACTCCTTCTTTAGTTAATTAGAAGGTAGAGCTCCTATTATTGCAAATACTCTAGGACCTTTAGAGCTTAATCTTATGTTGTTCTCTTAGAGAAGTAATAAATAGATCTTAGTAACCTGCAGGAGGTTATAAGTTAGCTCTCCTATTACTAACTTTTTAATAATCCTTTAAAACATAGTTTAACCCTAATCTAGTAAGATCCTAGTAGATAGAGCTTTAAGATAATCCTATACTATAAGCTATCCTTTAACATTAGGAATGTTATATACCTTAGCTTACGTATATAGGATTGTCTACTCCTTCTACTAGTAATTAGCGTCTTAGCTACTTATCTTTGCCTTAGCAAGATAAGCTTTATACTGCGATCTTGCCAGTGTTGCAGCGCTTAAATTAGTTAGCGCTAGGTTATTATAGAGCACTTAGATAAGTGCTTAGAGGGTTACTCTTCCTTAATTAACAAGCTCTATATAGGCTAGGGTAAGGATCCCTTAATCTACTATATTATTAACCTATGTAAAAAGGTTCTAGATTACTAATAACTTTAATACCTAATCTAATAAGCAGGCTTAGTACTAAGCTATTTAGAGTTTATACTGCTCGCTTGTTATATTAGATAGCGCGATACCTGTTAGCATATTAGGCTTAATAGGTTTATTCTTAAAGTGGTTTTTAGTATTCTAAGCCTTAGGGTCTACCTCTACCTAGATCCCTTTAGTTAGGGCATAGTATCTAAATTAAATATACTAGGTAGGCTAGTTAGTTAATCTAGTAAGTAGGATATCCCCCTTTAGGATTTAGTTACTTATAGTAGAAGAGTAATAAGTAAGCTTCTACTTAAGAAATAGTATAAAAGAAAAAATAAAGCTTGCTAGCTTAGTATCTAAGTTAAATAATACGCTTAAATAGATAGGACGATCTTTTAATAAGGTAAAGCGCGATCTAGGCTTATAACTATAGAAATCTAGATTACTAAGGTTAGGAATAATTTAGCAGATAGATTATTAGATTATATCTACTACGATCGTACTTATATATATAGAGCTTTAGCTACCCTTACTAGAAGGTAAATAATTAGTAAACCTTCCTTACTAGAGCTCCTAGTTTTTGTTAGGCACTTAGTAGTAAGCTAGCAGTTGATTAGATAGTAGGTTATACAGGGGTATTAATTAGGATTGATTGGATCAAGATGCTCCGTGATCCGGTTGATATTCCTCCTGCAACAAAACCCTATTTAGGTTTACTGCTTCTACCTGCACTACTTCTTAGTCTACTTTAGATAAATATAGCTACTGTAAACTAGTTTTGTACTATAGTGAACGTACCCTGCAGGTAACTAACGCACATAGGTAACTAGGACACTCTGCCAAGCTTAGATTCCTAGGCCCTTTCTCTAGCTGTAACCTCTGCTATACTAGGCGTATTAAAGCAGTTCTTAGCTCTTTTTAAAGTTAGAATCTAGAGCTTCCTAAGATACTAGAAATTACCCTTTTAAGCCTAGTATAGCTAGAGTTATAGTAAGAAGAAGACTTAGCACTTACTTAACTACTATACCTAGTAACCTCCTTTAAATATCTATATTTATGCTTTATACCTTTATATATTATAGATATATATCTATAAAATAGCTTATAGGTATTTATACTACCTATAATTATAGAATCTATCTAGCTTAGGCTATCCTAGCCTGTGCTTAGGCCCCTTAGGCTAGCGGAGCCCTACGTCCTAACACTTATTAGGTAAAGAAACCTTTGCTAGATAAGTAAGCTTACTAGACAAGTAGTCTTGCTAGATAAGTAAGCTTACTAGATAAGTAATCTTGCTAGGTAAGGGGACCCTTACTAGAAAAGTAAGCTTACTAGATAAGTAATCTCGCTTACTAAGGGATCCCTTACTAGATATATAAGGCAAATATTATTTCTCTATATTATAATAAGCTAGATATATAGGTTACAAGCCTTACTATACCTATAATAGTAGGCTAGCCGCTAGGTAGGGGTTAGGTAGGGGTGGTAGGAGCTCTAGGTTAGGGCTAGGTAGGGGTAGGGTCTTACTTAAGCATAGGCAAATACTATTCGTCTAGGTTATAATAAGCTAAATATATAGGTTACAAGCCTGCTAAACCTATATTAGCGCTTGGCGTAATTTATATAGCTAGGGTTAGAGTAAGTAAGAGTAAGGATGTACTAGTAGGTAGGGTTAGTTTAGTTAGGGTTAGGGATAGGTTAATAGTCCTATAGATATATTTAAAGAAAACCTTATTCCCTAGTATAATATATGCTAAGTATACGCCAAGCGCTAAGATAGGTGTAGTAGGCTTATACCCTACATATTTAGCTTATTCTAACCTAGACAAATATTATTTGCCTTAAGCATACCTCTACCCCTACCTAACCCTAATCTAGCGGCAAAAGTATTTAATAGGATTAGGGTTAGGTAGGCTTATAGGGTACGCTAGGTTACAAATAGGGTCTAATATAAGCGTACAATATTTGTTTTATAATTAGTAGCTAATAGGGATTAAAGGTATTAATAGGTATTTTTAAACTAGTTATTTTATTATAGCTTGTTATTATAGTTAATAATCTATTATAGCGTATAATAAAGTTCTACCTAACTATAGGGAAATATATAGTATTATAGGTAGTATTAGGTATATTAAGAAGTTATTAGTAGACTATACACTTTGTAATATAAATTTATAAGGTACTACATTCTAAGTAGGGGGGAAACCTAGGTACCTAACCCCTACCTAACCTAACTATACCTAGGGCTAATACGACCCTAACCGTACCCTAACACACTTAGGGTAGAGAGGTACCTAATACACTACAGTACAAAACTAGTTTATAGTAGCCATATTTATCTAAAGTAGACCACGAAGTAGTTTAAGTACGAGAAGTAAACCTAAATATGGTTTACTATACTATGTATTCTACAAAGGTAAACTACTTTTTAGTTTATATATTATTAGTATTACATGTATTAACTTTAGCGTCTATTTAAACATAGTTTATATAATATACCTAATTATAGGTTATATAGTAGACAGATATATAGCACCTAGGGGGAAAATTTAGTGTAGATAGAGGGCATGTAGTAGGCATGATTTAGTAGGGTTACTATGCGGGAAGTAGTACTAGTAGATACCTAGGCAGTATAGGCGTGCAGCATACCACCGCCTAGGTACGCTACAACAATAACTAAGAGACTAGGCAGTATACCTAGTATATAAAATTACAATCTAAAATATCCTATAATAATAGGTTAGTAAGTTCTACAAAGGTGCCTATTGCAATAACACTCCTATATTATAGTATAGTAGTATTACAAAAGATTATGCTCTATATTATAAATATTCTAGGGCAAGTTAGTTGCTTACACTATATATATTACAGGTTTCTTTAGTAGTATATTAGTTTAAAGTTAGGCATGTGTATATATTATTATATATACTATATTGTATATAGTAGTAAAGGGGTAGTATAATATAGTAAGCTTGTGTAGTGTAGGATATATAGTAATATTATATTATATTATTTATATATACTAATATTATATATATATATTATTTAACTTATATAGTTAGGACCCTCTTATGTTATAATTGTCTATAAACCTAGACGCTATTATTACTTTTACTATTATTTAGCTCTCCTATACTACTACTATCTATATAAGGGGCATCTGTAATAGATGCTCTAGTTTATATTAGAGACTGCCGTGATTTTAGGCCTTGCACTCTAGAAGTATTTCTCTTGTTACTATTACCTTTAGCCTTAGCTTTAGTTGTATAGTTGCGCCTAGCCTTTGCGTTCCTAATACGTGTATTCTTGCAAGTCTATGTTAGTAGAGTAGAATCTAAAGTCTCTATTAGAGAGTCTATAATAGTATAAGGTTAGCATTGTTACGTGTCTAGTAGTGTATTATAGTTATCTTCTATAGGCGTATTTTTATAAGTGTCTAGAGTAGAATTATTTAGTTAGGCTAGTATACTATATAAATAGGTTCGCTTTTATAGTCTTATATCTAGCTATACTAGTACTTATTGTAATCTAACACTGCTAGCTAGGGGTACACTAACTATTAGGTTAGGATACTAACCCCTAAAAACGCTACTATTACTATCCTAGGCACCCTAGTCTTTAAAGCTAGTAATACTACTAGTGTATTTAGTTTAGGGTAGACGTTGTCCTTATATATGTTTAATAGGATAGGGTAATACTAGCTTACTTATAGCCTGTAATAAGTCTTAGTTTAAATATTAGGGAGTGTTGCTATAGAATCCTAACTAGGCTGCTATGCAGTTATAGTATATACCTAAACTACTATAAATAAAGTTAGATACTAGCTACTAGTATCTATATAGACCTCTGCATATAATAGACCTCCCTAGGCTAAGGCCTTGCAGGATAGCGAATGTTTAAGTAATTAGGGTAGCAATACTATCGCCTAGTATAGCACGATTATGCATAATAGCTTCTTTATAATAGTAAGATTAGTGTATTTAAAGAGGTAGATAATATACTTGCGTTTTAGTTTAGAGTGTTAGTTTTTATTCCTATATATCTAGGTCTACTATATAAGCTATTTTAATACCTATGCTCTATTAAAATATCTAAAAAATAGATACTTAGTAAGGACAGTATCCTATATATTAGTCCACTTAGAGTTAGAAATATAGCTAAATAGTTAGTCTTGGATTATATTAAAGTATATATCTATAGCCTTATAGATACACTTATTAAGGTTGTTAATACCCTTCTTGCTAACTATAAACGTGTAGATCTATAGGGCAAACACTTTAGGCGTATATATTACTACCTACACTATAATTAGATTATTGCTTGCTAATTTTAGCTATAGGTAGACACTATATAGTTCTAGTATTTTGTGTAAATAGGATCTTAAATCCTAAATTAACTGCGGGATAGTATTAGGAACAAAGGCAGCGTTTATAGTAGATAAGGTTATAAGTAAAGCTAATATATTACAAATATATTATTATAGATAGAAAGGGTATATTATTTTATATAACTTGTGCACTTATTATATTATAACGCGCACTAGTGTTGTTGCTATTGCTTATAATATATTATCTTTAGCTACATCTTTATACTAATATGCTTCTATAATATAGTTATTAAACAATAAGTTATTGTACTATAGTTATGCTATATTAGTGTAATAGAAGTATAGAGAGGGTGTGCTAACGTGTTGCATTACGTACGTGTGCAAGGGGTTAAGAATTAATTTAGAGTACGCTAGATTATTGTTATATAGATTTATATATATTACTATAATTATAGTATTATTACTTATTGTAGAAATTTGGATTACTAAGGTTAGGAATAATTTAGGAGATGGATTATTAGATTGTATCTACTACGATCGTACTTATATATATAGAGCTTTAGCTACCCTTACTAGAAGGTAAATAATTAGTAAACCTTCCTTACTAGAGCTCCTGCTTTTTGTTAGGCACTTAGTAGTAAGCTAGCAGTTAATTAGATAGTAGGTTATACAGGGGTATTAATTAGGATTGATTAGATTAAGATACTCTGTAATCTAGTTAATATCCCTCCTATAACACACCCCCTAGGTATAGGTAGATCTTTTATTATTATAGTTACGCTTATAGTTAGTAGGTAGTGTAGCTAATTAGAGCGTTGTATATCTAAAGGGTTAAATTAGCTTACCTTTTAGATACTAACTAGCGTGCCTTCCTTATTTAGCCTGCGCTTACGCGCGTAGATATTATCTAGACTAAGCTTTATAACTCTATCTACCTAACTATAATCTTTACTATAGCTTAAATTATAAGATTATATAACCCTAAAGATCTAAACTATACTTATATCCCTACTAACCTATATCTTAGTTAAAGTTAAAAACTACTACTTACGCTTACTCTACCTGCGCTACCCTTATTACCTCCTGCGTAGCTAAAGCTATAGTTACTAAAGCTACTACTACTAAAGAAGAGTATACTACTACTAAGCGTAAGGCTATTATAGAGCGTGTAGTAGCTAAGCGTATAGCTACTACTACTATAGTTAAGATTATAAAGCTAAGGAAAGGCGCTCCTACTCTAGCTCCTACTACTCTAGCTCTAACTCCTACTTCTGCTCCTCCCTAGACCCCGCCCTATATCCCTGCTCCTACTCCCTCTCTAGCTCCTAAGGAGACCCTAAGATCCTCCTATTATAGAGAGCCTAGTATTTATTATACTAAAACTTATCTAAATTATCTACGCTCCCTACTTTTTAATAAGTCTAATAGTAAATACTATAACTCTTCTAGTAGGGGGACTTAGTACTAGTAGTACTTCTCTAGGTATAGCTATATCCTAATATATATAATATATATAAGAAATTTTCCTTTATAATACTTTAGTAAGATCTATACTAACTAACTAATAGCCCTAAGCTTGCCTAATATTCTGCGCTATCCTTCCTAGCAAGGAAGTAGGCAGGTAAGAGCTAAGACCTTCTTAAGGATAAGAAGCAGAGGGTCTTAGTGCTCCTTAAGGAGAGCAAGGCTAAATAGTAGGAGCTAGTAAAAGCTGCTACTACTACTACTAAGCTTGCGCGCAAGGCTACTACTATAGCTAAGGGCGCCTAGAGCTCCTTATTAGAAGATAAGGACTCTAGCTTCTCTAAGGTTCCCCCTATAGATCCTAGGTTAGGGTAACCTAGGCGGCTCCCTATAGACTCTAAGGCACGCTTTGCGCGCGTGATAGAGCTCCTTAAGGAAGCTACCTAGTTAATAATAGAGAGGTAGGCTATAGTTAGTTATTCTTATATTATATATTAATAGATCTTATATACTACCTTACTTTAATTAATATTATATAATATATACTCTACTATTATATAACTTTAGGTGCTCCCTAAACCTTATAAATTGTTGTGCAGTTAGGTTTTTAGTAAGCCTATTAGCTAGTATATTACTAGTAGGTAGGTAGGTAATATAGAAAGATCCCTTTATATACTCTTATCTTAGCTATATATTTTAAATATCTATATAGCGCAGCTTAGTAGTGATCCTTTTATTATTGCCTACTACTAACCTAATAGTTTGTTAATTATTATAATTAATTATCTAGGTAGTATCTAAAGTAAGGTGTATTTTAGTTAAAAAGCGTTTTAACGCTATTGCTTCTTTACTTACTTGCTTAAGCGCAAGGAGCTCTGCCTTAGTAGTTAACGTGGTAATAGTTGCTTATTAAGCTACCTTCTAAATAATAGGTCCTGTAAAGAGCGTGATTAGGTATCTATGTAATAATTGCTAAGTATTAATATTATTAGCAAATAACGCATTACTATATATTATAAGCTTATTAGGATCCCTATTCCTATATTAGATTAATTAGTATTAAGTTTAGTATAGATAGATAATTACTTAATTAACCGTATTAAAGTGTTGTTTAGATAGGTTAGTAAGGTATTAGGAGAGCTAGGAGGCTGTATAGGCAATATTAGGGCGCACTATAATTAAGGTGTAAAGGATTAATCTAACGCGCTCCTAATAGTCCTTAATCTCCTTTTTAGTGGCTTCTCTAGTGCTCTTTTTAATATCTTTACTTAATAGTAGTGTAGCAGGGAATTTTCCTATCTCTGCTAGATTAAATTTCTTTGTAATCTTGTTAATGTATTTATTATAAACAAGTGTTATTGTCTATCTCTTTCTATCCTAGATTACTCTTACCCCTAGAAACTAGCTTACAGGTCCCTTTTCTTCTATAGTATATCTTTGCTTTAGAGCTTAGATAACTTTGTAAGCTTAACTTGCGTAGTTTTAGTAATAGAGCGATAGGATATTGTCTACATAGAATATTAACAACATACTGCGAACTCTATTAAAGAATAGGCATGTCTCCTCTTTAGAAGCAATAAGCTTATTTTCTTAGAGTGTAGTTAAGAGCTTATTATACTATAATAATAGTAAGTCTTTTAGTCTATATAGAGCTCGTTTAAGCTTAACGCACTTCCTAGGTATTTAATATCCTTTAGGTAGCTCGCAGATAACTATAGGGTGTTAATCCCTTAAGGCGTTAAGGAAAGCTCTAACAACGTTATATTAATATATCTTAAGGTTAAACTTAGCTCTAATAGCTATTATAGTCCTAAAGGTTTAAGCTGCTAGGGTAGCTGCGTAGGTTAAATAAATTAAGTTAGTAAGCTATAGATCTCCTCTTACTACTATCCTTGCTTTGCACTTAATTAGGTAACTATCCTAATTAAGCTTGTATGTAAACACCTATTTAAGTAGGAGTAGACGCTCTCCCTTAGGTAGCCTATTAATCTCCTCCTAGGTACTAGCTTTTAGCAGAGTATTAATTTCTTTATATGCTACGTCTCTAAATTGCTATCCTATTTAGTAGTTTTAGAGATCCTTCTATTATTTTAGCTCTTTTTATAGAGCGTCCTAGTGCGTATTTCTTTTAGGGTTTTTAGGGGATTTGCTCCCTATTACTACTATAATTATAGTGTGGATTATAGTATTTAGTTTAGGATATACTAAAAGATTATATAAGGGATTTCTAATTAGATCTATATCTAATAGATCTATTACTATATATATCCCCGCACTTATAGAGCCTCCTAGTGGTTTATTAGGGTCCTGTCCCTAAGCTTGCTTACTAACACGCGTTAGTGGCAGTCCTTTAACTTGCGGTTTTCTGCTTCTTCTAGGAGCTCTAGGTGCCGCTTGTGAGGGATCTGCAGGAGATACAGAATCTAGTCCTAAAGCAGGTAGGTAGGAGCTCTACTTACCACCCCTATAAGAGCTAGATAGGGTGCCCTTACCTATCTCCGTGCTCTTATAGAGTGACCTACTAATAGCACTCTCCCCTCTAGGTCTTTCCTAGGAGCTACCTATTATGGCGTTAAAGTAAGTTAGATTACTACTATCTTAGGTAGTAAGACCCTAATCTATAACCTGTATAGATTCTTTATTTCCTATACTAAAGTTTAGTTCTAGTGTTAGTTTAGGAGTTTAGAGCCCTATTAGCTTAGGGGACTTTGTATAGATCCTTTATGCTAAGCTAGCTATACTTAGTACCTACGCTAGAGGTGTCTGCTTAGGGGGTTGTAAATCACTAGGCTAGCTAGCCTAATTATCTACCTCCTCTAGCTCTACCCTACCCCCTAGCTCCTACGCTAGGTTTAGTCCTCCTTGCTTACTAGACTCCTTATGTTGCTTTACTATAATATAAAGCTAATTAAAGATATTAAGCTCTTTATATACTTCTCCTGTATTATAGATCTTATTTTTACTAATAACGTTAACTATCTTTTAAGCCTCTAACTATTAAAGCTACTCTAGATCTTTCTCTTTGTAGAAAACATCCTTATTAAAGGTAACGTTCTGCGTTATAATAATCTAATTAAGTAAGGGGATCTATATCCTATATATATTAGATGCTCTGTATCCTACTAGATATCTAATATAACCCTAAGGGTTTACCTTAAAAACCCTCTTGTGACGCCTAGCTGCTTAATCTCTATTAAGGGGGTAAGCTTGACAGCCATAGGCGTATATTCCGCTCTAATTAGGGCGGAGATTAGTAGTTGCCTCCCTTATCTGCTCTAGTTGCCACTACCTAAAGTATCTAGTAAACTAATAATCTAGCACTTTATTAGGTAATATTATATTATAAGTATAGGACAGGCTTATATTATAGAGCTAAGTTAATGCTTTAACAATTTTAGGCCAGAGCTTTATTAGTAGGTTAGCACTAATCCTTATTTTAATTAATTTTGTTATAATCTCCTACCCTGCTCTTTCTACTCCTCTATTAGGTTTATAGGTATATACAGGTAAGCTCTTAATTTTAATACTATTATTAGCTACTTAGATCTAAAAACAAGATTTGCTACGCTAAGGGAGCGTTGCAATATTATTATCTTGTATAATCTTAACTATGCTAAGCTTATATTAGTTAAGTATTAAGCTCTTAAGATTTTTAAACACCTATATAATCTTATGAAGGTTTTTAGCTTATAGTAGATAGGTATAAAGCTTTCCTAAGTAGTCGCACTTTAATACTAAGATCTATTGCTTGTAAGCTATACCTATTAGCATGTTAAATAGATCCTATAATACCTAGTAGTATAGACGTGGTAATCTTTCCCTTAGTTGTCTTAATATAACCTATTAGGCATGTGTAATAGCGTAGTACTCGCATTTGCTCCTGGGAGTTCCTTTAATCCTAACGTTTATTACTAACTTAACTAGAGCTTTAAGCGCCTTAGGTCCTAAATAGCCTAATTATTAGTGCTAAAGCTCCTTACTATTATATCTTAGGTAAGTTATTGTAACGACTTAGGTAGGTAGGGCATCCAAAAGGTATCCTATACGACTCAAAGGCATATAGGAGTGCGCGTCTGTATAGAAAAGGATGAGATTCCTACACCTATAGGTCTTGTACAAAAGGACAAGAAGAACATGCCTATCCTAACTATAGGCGAGCTATTCTCTATATATATTAGTAAGTCAGGCCTTTATTAGGCCTGACTTAGCATAGATTTAATAGGTAGGCAATTCTGCCTTATTATTACACTACCCCCTCCTATAGAGAAAGGATAGTCCCTATCCTTAGGATTAGGTTTAGATCCCTTATTAAAGAAGAGCTTTTTGCAAAATAATTCTACCTTTACCTCTACCTTTACCTTCACTTCTTCTTCCTAGGGCACAGACCCCTATCCCTGGCCTACATATAACTAGCCCTCTACCTACTAACTTTCTTATTCCTATATCCCTAATTTTTTAAATATTTAACCTAATCTATCTAAAATCTAGTAAGTATTTAATTTATATAATTAAATAGTTGCTAATCTAAATTAGAACCTTTAGCTATGCTAGTACTAGTACTACTAGGAGTCCTCCCTGTCGCTTATTGCGCTCTCTATATAAGAGCAGTTAGGGCTCTAGCTAGGGGCAGGTTTAACAATTTTAATTTTAAGTTAAAGAATTCTAAGAAGTGCTAGTACTGTATCTCCTAGAATAAGTATTATAATCTAGTAAGTATCTAAGTCTAATAGGGTTCCTTTACTAATCCTAGTAGATTCCTTCTTTTATTAGCTAAGAGTACTCTGCCCTTAGGGGTGCCCTAGAAGAGTACTATAGCTTAATAGGAAACCCTGCTAAAGGGGATAAGGATAACTAGGCTGTGGTTACTTATTAGAAGGATGTTAAGCAGTTTAAGGCCACTATTTAAGAAACTGCCTAAAACCTTACTAAGTGCGTTACTATTACTAATACTTAGACTAAGGGTATAGAAGCTACTAAGATCCTTATAGCTATATATTATACTGCTATATCTAATTTATGTTAGCTTTAGAACAGTATCTATTAGATAGTCTTAGTAGTTAGGGGCTTAATAAGGGCTATTAAAGAACTTAAGGAGGAATTAGCACTAAATTAGGAGGTAACCTTTTTAGTGTAGGCTAAGATAAAGGCGTTTCACGAGAAGGAATCTAAATTAGTCCTGGCTCCCGTCCCTGCTCCTGCACCTGCTCTAATCCCTGCTGCACTAGTTGTCTAGAAGCTAGCAAAGAAGGATAGTCTAGGTGCTATCTTAGCTAATATAGAGTCTAAACTAGGTTCTAATAGAGAGATAGATATAGAATAAAGAGGTTTCCTAGGGGTAGTGTCCTAGGAACCTTAAAGGATCTAAATAGGATATAATAATAAATAGCAACAAGAATAATAGTAATAGATAGTAGTTAATAGATAATACGTAGCTAAATAGGATGTGAATTAGTTCTAATATTAGGTATAATTGTCGTGAAGTAATATTAGATCCTCTTTGCCTTTTTCCTAGGCTTGAATCTATTTTATTAAGCTGCGTAGGGGACCTAGCTAATTTAGATACTATTAGTAGAATGCCTATAATTTATAGGCAGCACCTATAAAGTTAGAGGCAGGATACTAAATAGGATTAGGATTATATCTAACCTACTTAACCTTATATTTTAGCTTAGATTAATATAATTTACTAGCTAGGATTTCTTCTACCTCCTATTCCTCTACACCTTATATAGGCGTACTAGGGGGTTTTAGAGCCTCTTATCTAGGTAACAGGTCTTAGTAATCTTTATATAGTATATTAGGAGAAAAAATATTATAGATCTTAGAACTAGGTAGCAATTAGAGGCAATACGCGTTTCCTACTTGTCCTAATACCTTAAAGGGGCCTTCCTATTATTTAGATAGTTTTTAGCTAGGTCGTGAAATAGCAAGATTAGTAGTAGATAGATAAATATAGTTACTAACCTTCTAGTTAACTAGATAGTAATAGCGATTAGTAGTAGAGCGCATTTGCTCTTAAGCTCTTTCTATATTTTCTTTAGCAATCTTCTAGGCGTTATGTATCTAAGTAGTAAGGGATAAGGCGTCCTTGTAGTTTAGTTTCTCTAGTATAGTAGATAGGGTCTTTTCTAGTTTCTAATACTAACTTTACTTTAGTAAGGAACTAAAGAGGAGCTAATATAGGGCTATGCTAATAGATAAATATAGAAGAGTACTTTGGGCATAGTCTATTATAGGTAGTAAGTTACTCTAGTTATCTTAGTAATAGGATATAAAAGGCCTTAGTCTCTAATTAATATACTTGTTTATAATCTTAGTTTGTCTATTAGTTTATTTATAGTAGGTAGTAGAGAGCTTAGCTTTAGTGCCTATAATCTAACAGAACTTAGACTAGAAACTAGATACAAACTAAGGGCCTTAATTAGAAATAATAGTATCTAGAGTGTGTCTAAATTAGTATACCTACTAAACAAATAAGGTAGCTATACCTTAGGCGTCTATAGTTTTGTAGCAAGGGATAGTAATAGCTTGCTTTAATAGGCGATTAATAATAACTATAATCTAATTATAACCACGTTAATCCTAGGGAAAATCCTTAAAATTAATGCACAGGTGTTGTATTAGTAGACTAGGGATAGGAAGGGGGTAGAGCATGCTAGGGAGTTAGTGCTATCTTAGGTGCCCTCTCCTGTATAGGATACAGTTTCAAATATAGCGTTTATAGGTAGTCTCTATACCTTTCTAGTAGTAATATTAGGCTAGAATCTAATAGGTTTTAGTGGCTAATAGGTAGGTAGTAGACACTTAATTATAAGCCTCACAAATTAGTCTAGTATATAGGACTAATCTAACAGGCACGCAAAGTTAATCCTAGTAGAGAAGGAGTCTATTTTCTATCTAATAGTACTTAGGCAACTCTAATCTTTCTATTAGGAATAAGGACCTATTTTCTTAGAGGAGAGTTTTAATAAGTTCTAAGGATCTAAGAGTTATAGGGTTCTAAACTGCTATAATTAAAGCAAGGATTAGTAAGGAACGCTTAGCTAGGTAGTCTTGCGCTAAGTTAGAGTTAATTTAGGGGTATAACCTATCTAGGGCAATTATTACTTGTAAACAATTATCCCTCTAAGTAGTCTTAAGGTTAACTATATCCTGTTCCCTTCTACTTAGGATATTAGCTTAGGCGTTGTAAGATCTAGGAGTATACTTAATTTAGAAGTTAAAGGGACTTATAACCTCTAGCTATCTAGCTTGCCTAGCACTAAGGACTTTAGTAGATATAAAGTACTCTAGTGCTCTATAGTCTATGTATACTCTAATAAGGTGCTAAGTACTTATTAGGTTAGCACGCTATTTCTTAAAGGCGTAGATTATTATAAATAATTCTTTATTATAGATTTCCTAGTTAAGTTTAGAACTAGTAAGGGTCTAACTAAAGAAGGATATAGGGTACTATTTCCTATTAGAATGCTCCTGTAAGAGGATAGCTGCAATAACTCTATTAGAGGCATCTGTCTCTAGTTTTAGAGGGTACTTAGGATAGAAGTGAGCTAAGCTTAGGATTGCTAGCAGGGCATTCCTAAGCTAGTTAAAGGCTTGTTAGCATTCTAAAGTCTATATAAATAGGGTAGCAGGACTCTAGAGAGTAGTTAAGGGCTTAGCTGTCTTAGAGAAGTTTTCTATAAATTGCTAGTAGAATCTAGTAAATCCTAGGAAGGACTTTACTCTAGTTATTGTCTTAGGAGCGGACTAGTTTTAGAGTACTTTAACTTTGTTAGGGTCTACCTCTAAGCCTTTATTAGTTAGGATATATCTAAGGTAATAGGTACAGGTTGTATAGAATTCGCTTTTCTTAATATTAGCCTGTAATCTAGTAGAATAAAGACGTGTTAAATTTTAGATCACTAAGGTTAGGAATGATTTAGGAGATAGATTATTAGATTATATCTACTACGATCGGACTCATATATATAGAGCTTTAGCTACCCTTACTAGAAGGTGAATAATTAGTAAACCTTCCTTACTAGAGCTCCTGCTTTTTATTAGGCACTTGGCAGTAAGCTAGCAGTCGATTAGATAGTGGGTCATACAGGGGTATTGATTAGGATTAATTGGATTAAGATGCTCCGTAATCTAGTTAATATCCCTCCTATAATATCCTTTTATTTACCTACTCCTCTATATACTAGAGTATAACAGTCGCATTAATAGAGTAAGATATAAATATCTAGGAATACACTCTTACTAACCTATATTAGCTACACGTAGTTTACGTTTGCTAAAACGCAGTTATTATATAACCTAGATTAGTATACAAGTTATGCTAGACTAGGAATTAATATAGATTAATATAGCAACTATAACACTATTTAAGAGAATAATATCGCAAGTTACTAAATTTAGGGGTAATAACCTGTCTGCTATGCTATAGTATTCTAAAAGTAGGGTAATCTATCCTTTAGATACCCTATTAACTATACGTTACACGTTAATATATTTTCCTAGGCTAGGTATAGAACTAATACGTATTAGCTTAGGATAGAAAATGGGGCTATTGTGTACGTTAGTTAACTACCGCGAGATGTGGTAGTCCCTACTATAGAAAGCCTAGTTATAGAAGAAGAGGCTCTTTATCTTTAATAGTACACTATTAAAGTTAAGATTATCTTTATAGAAGCTTTTATTTAATTTAGTGTTAATAAACTTATAATAGATGCGTTACGTGTAAGCGTAATATATTAGGATATATTAAATAAGTATATTATATAATTAAAGAATTACTCCTTCCTATATAGACAAATCTAGCAGTAACTAGATAACCTATATAAGGAGAAATAGATTACCCTCCTATATAGTATCCTATAGAGAACTGCGCATCTATTATAATATAGCAAGTTCGTGTCTTAGATAGTATATCTTATAGTATAAAGCCCTTTAATAGTAGATAGTAACAAGCTAACTATACTATTAACAGGCCGTCTTACCTAGACTACACTAGTTAGACTAGCTTTCTTTTATATAGAATGGTAGCGATACAGTCTTATAGTAGCCTAGAAACCTTTCTTAGAATATCCTTAGTCTGCAAGGCTAACTAAGGTATAAGGAGGAGAAACCAATACTAAGCAAGGATTTAAGTAGAGCAGATTATCTAGGAGTAGCCTAAGCTAGTCCTACCTCTATTAGAAAGAGGTTAAAAGAGTCTCTATAACGCTTAAAAAGGCCACTTTAAATAGTGTCTAACGCCCCTAATTTGCTAGCTTATGCTTATCTATAGTAAGAAACCCCTTTAATTATATCTCTATTATAAAGTCTTAAGAGATAGCTAGGTAAAGAGAACCTCTACTACTAGTAAGTAAATATTACTAAATACTCTAAAGGAAAGAAAGACCGCAAGCAATTAAGAATATAAGGTTGTCCCCTAATACTATATAGAGATTAAGTTTAGGTAGTCTAGGCCCTACTACGCCTATAATAGTCTAATCTGCACTAAGTAATACTAAAGATAGGTAGATAACCTATAGTTAGCAGACCTAAATAATTAGTCCTACAGTCTAGGACTGCTACTAAAGAGAGGCCGCTCTGCTTTAACTCTAACTAACTCTGCCTGCTAGTTATAAGTGCAACTAGTGCACTAGTATAATTAACTATTCTTTAATATACCTACCTATATACTTATAATTATAAACTACCACGCCCTTAATAAACTAAAAGACTATATACTACTACTACCAATACTACCTGTTAGCCTTGTTAAGGACAGGCATAACTCCTTAGCTCCTATAGGGGCATAACACTATCGCTAGTTATACTATTATTTAGAAGCCTAAAGGTTGTAATCCTTAGCCTTACTATAGCAGCAACTACTAACTACTAGTCTTAATTCTAGCTAAGATTACTAATTTAAAATCTATTAAATAACTAGTTAAGTAAAGTGTTAAGTTTAGCTTAGGTCTAACTATCCTCTATAGAGACTATAGATCCTTAGGAAGTATAGGTGTATACTAACCTACTACTTATCTATTATATAAACTGCAGGCTCTAGGAGCTTATTAGATAGTGCTAAGTGTAACTGCTACTAACTACGATAACTCTTATTATAGCGTTTATTAACTTAGAGGTGCTACCTATCTTAATAATATTAATAGAATAATAATATAGAGAAGGTACTACCTTATTGCCTTAAGCGCAAGCACTTAATAGGGACGTCTCCCTAAGCAATATAAAGATAGAGAGACGCGTGTATTACTATAACTACTTATTAGGTAGACTTAAGCTAGTTTTAATAACTAGTACTACGCCTAGTATAGTGTCCTTACGCTACTATAACCTAGCTAGTGTCTAGTATATCTTAATCCCTTTAACACTAACTAACTTAATAAAATAACGTTAAGGGAATGCTATAGGGACAAGAATAGCTATTACAAAACTATAGATACGTTATTAGATAGGTAACTATCTATCTACTAAAGACAAAGTTAATAGTATTAGGAGCGCCTAGTAGACTTGCAAGTTATTAACATATTAAAGTCTATAGTAGGATTAATTACTTGTCTAAAGATATAACTACTATAGCCTTTAATAGAGTTGCACAAATTAATAACATAGTTAGACTGCAAGTTTATCTAAACTAGGTATTTTAGCACTCTGTTAAGTAGCTTTTATAGCACTCTAGTAAGCAGCTCTAGATTTACGCCTATGCGGGCAACGTACCTAATATATAAATTAGTAATCTATCTACTTACGTTTAAATAAGGTAAGACTTAGTTATACTAAGATAAGTAAAAACTATAGGACTACGCAGACAACAAGCGGCTTAATTTAGTATAGTTAAGGAGTAGCTTTAGATTTGCGCCTACGCAGGCAACGTACCTAACTATAACTTAGCAAATTATCTATTTACTTTTAAATAAGGGATACTTAGTTTTAGTAATATAGATAGCGTGTGTAGTTTTGCGTAGTTAATAAGCAACTTAATTTAGCGTAATTAAGGAGTAGCTTTATATATACGCCTGCGCAGGCAACATACCTATATATAAGTAAGCAAACTATCTATTTATATTTAAATAAGAGAGACTTAGTTCTATTAAGGTTTTAGAGACTTTAGGACTATATAGCTAATAAGCAACTTTAATTAGCGTAGTTAATAAGCAGCTTCGCATGTGCGCCTGCGTAGGCGGCGTACCTAACTATAATTTAGCAAACTATCTATTTGCTTTTAAAAGAGGGACACTTAGTTCTATTAGAGTTTTAGTAACTTTAGGACTGCGTAGCTAATAAGCAACTTTAATTAGCGCAGTTAACAAGTAGCTTTAACGCAAGAGGGGAAGAAGAAGCTATACAAAGAAGGTAATAGGAGGGATTAATAA
This sequence comes from Plenodomus lingam, assembly GCF_022343315.1. Classification (NCBI taxonomy): domain Eukaryota; kingdom Fungi; phylum Ascomycota; class Dothideomycetes; order Pleosporales; family Leptosphaeriaceae; genus Plenodomus; species Plenodomus lingam. The sequence continues at coordinate 1,315,053 of NW_027093942.1, forward strand.
AGTAGATAAGGGGATAGGGGTGTTAAGGTTATAGAGGGATACGCTAAGTCGCTACTTAATAGTAGAGTTCTACAAGGTAGATTATATAGTAAAGGTAAAGTAAGCTCCCTAACTACTCTAATATTACTATAGTATATAGGATTAGACTTAGAGGTTTTTAAATTAGATATATATTAGTATTAATATTATAGTACTATTTATATAGATAATATACTATCTAAGTTACTCTAGCCTATCCTTATAAATATAATCTTAGTAAATATAACTCTAGGATCTAATTAGGTTAAGGAAAGAGCTATTCTAAACTAATTAATTTAATATTGTAGGTTCTACAATATAGCTATAACACTCTTTGTAATCTAATAAGATACGTAATAGATGTAGACTAGTGTGCTTCTCTACACTATTTTTAAGGTAACAGTCCTAAGTATTTAAGTTAATAATCTATTAAAGTTAATTATCTATCCTAGAACTAATATATTTTAACGCAAAATCTCCTAAGTAGAATAGAATATAGGCGCAGAGTATAGTGTTACGCTATACTCTTAAATAGTTATTAGTCTTCTAAGCAATTATATATCTACACACTTAAATATCCTATTATAGAAGTCTAATAGTAATAATAAGGTTAGAGGTTTAGTTATTGCAAGATAGTTATAGAAAGTCGCTGTAGCATAGTTTATCTTATTAGAAGAGTTAGCTTATAAGCTTAGCGAGTTTCCTTAATTAGGTGCAGTTTAGACAGTTATTCTAGTAGTCTTAACTATCGCGATTATAGTTGTATACTATATCTTTAATAGTATTATTTTAAGTAGTAGGTAAGATTAGGTCTAACTTATAGCAAGATAAACTATATCTAGTACATCTACTTATAGTAGAATATATAGATATGTAAAGTAGAATACCTATATAGTATAAAAGAAGATAACACAAAGTCTACTTTCTATACTAATGCGTTTATTATAGTAACTATAATAAACGTGAAACTTTATAACTCTACTAATACGTATATAGCTTACTAATATTTATATTATCTAGTATAGCAAAATAGTAAGTTTACGCTACTAAGCTATTATACTAGAAGACTAGTATAATCGCATTATAGCTTATTAAAGGAATATACTATAGTTTAGATTAGACACTACTATCTATATTTACATGTCTACTATTTATATCCCTAAGCGCTATGTTAACGTAGAAACTATTATAGATAGTACGTAGTAGGTAATTACTACCCCTTGCCCACAAATATCTAGTTAATAGAACAAGTTCTAGTATTATTATTATCTTACTCTACACTAAGGTATATGCTATAAGGTGAATTAAAAGTAGTATATATAATACTAGCGAAGGTGCTATAAATAAAATATTCCCTTTACTACTACTAAAGATGCCGCTATACTATAGACTACTAGCCGCCCTACTAGTTAACTATTACACCTTAACAACATATAAAGAGTACTTAATATTAATTCTTCCTGTAATTCTACTAGTAATTCTACTAGCAATAGTATAGACCTAATAGACAACTATAACAATAACATGTAACTCGCGGACAAGGATAAAGAGGTTCTATACCTAGAGGACTTTTTAGGGGACATATAATAGTAAATAGGATATATACTATATTATAAGTAAATAGAGCATATTTAATAACTTTATACTACCTCTCTTAATATATACGCTATATTTATAGGTACTCTACGCAAGAAGTTCTAAAAGATGTAACAAACTTTAAAGAAATGCTATAATATTAATATTAGTAATGCTATCTACTAGGGGCAGCATATACTATATACATTATCCTAGGATACTATAACTCCTCTATTTATTAATTGTTGTGCTAATAGGTGCGTAGCCTTTACTAGCAACCTTAACACTACTTATACGTGCCTATCCTATAGTAGAGCTTAGTATAATAAGAAAGGTAAATTAAAATATTAATAGTAATATATCCCTATACTTCTACAACTATATATCTAGTATAATAATAGTTATTAGTTATAATAATTAAAAGCGTATTAGGTAACTTTTAACCCTACTAGCAAACGTACTTTGTACTAAGACGTGTATAATAGGGACTAGTTTTAAGAATATAGTAGGAAAGGATACTTCTAAGACCCTAGGGATCTAGCTTTATAACTTACATTGGACGCGGTAGGTATAGTAAAGAACCCTAAGAACTAATAAAGTATCACACTAGTAGTACTATATACCTTAAACCTTTACCTATCTATTTAGGATTAAGACTATAATACACTTGTTACTACTATTATACCTAGTACTTTTAATAAAAAATTTATAGACACTTAGCTACACCTAATAGTAGAGGAATTATACTAACTTATAGTTAGAGTTCACATATATAACGCAGACGCTTAGGAAGAATTTATCCTTTACGCCTACCTTATACTAATAACTAGAGATAGGCTAGCTATAGTAGAGATTATAGGAATAAAATAGCCTAGTATATTAAAAAGGAGTTGCTACCTATACCTGCATAAAGGAACTAAGGGGAGAACTAGTAAATACTCTTTCCTAAATAGAGATACCCTTCGCCTAGTTATATACAATAATTTAGCTACTACTATTAAAGATATATATAAATAATAGACTAACATGCTAGCCTCTAGATATACTACCTTACGCTAAGATGCTAGTATTAACCGCTACTCTATCCTATTAGACCTCCCTACTATACACTTTCCTTATAGCTTTCCTATTAATATTATGCACGTAATATCCTATAATATACCTAAAGCCTTATTCTAACTCTAGAAAGGGGATAAATTTAATAACAAGACTGTACTATAGCTTATTACTAACGCTAATTAGGCTTTAATTAACAAAGGTCTTTATAAGTCCTATTCCTTAGTACTAACCTAAGTTAGCACTGCCCTATAAAGCACTATAATATACAAGATATAGACTTTATTTAAATAGCAGACTTTTATACTTACTTATAGAGCGCTAGCTATATAGCTCTATCTTTAGAAGGAATATACTAATAACTTCCTACGCTACTATAAACTACTCTTCCGCATAAGCTAGAGGGAGTTTACTATTAACTAGATTAACAAGTTAGAACTATTAGTAGAGAATTTTATTTGCTAGTATAAGTCACTCTACTACTATAGTAAAGTAGACTAGTTACTGTCTTACTCTATTTAGATCTATTACCTACTCTACCTTATATCTAATACTAGGGATTTTAGACTACCTATATACTATACCTAATAGTCTTTAAAGAGACTTATTAGTTATATTAAGAAGATAGTAACTTCTCCTTCCTAGAAGTATATTAGTTTAGAGTAGAATATGCTAGTATATAAGCGTATTATCCACACGCGATAGCTTAGGCTTAGTATAGAGTATAATATTAACAAAAATATAATTATAACTTAGCTATAAGAGCACTATCTAAAGTCTAAGTCTTATACTAGTATAGATACGCACTAGGGACGTATCCTAGATAACACTTATACTATAATTATAACTATAGTGCATGCTATATAGACACGCGCCTAGGATATAGTTATATATAACTATTATATACTTCTAAATAGGTATACTATTAGGGTTTTAGGGAATTACAAAGATAGTAACCACCCCTAGAGCACTGCGTTTATTATGTATTACGCTGCTAGAAATAATTACAATAACTATATTTAGCTCTCCTTTAGGATAGTAATACACCTATTTTAAGATCTAGCTAATAACTCTAAATAGGTAGGAGTACTTTAATAGCAACAGATATAACCCGCTGCTGCTATAGGCTAACTAGCCTAACCTTAGAGGATAATAGAAGATAATAATAGTATTAAATAGATTTAAATAATAATAATTATTAACCTTATAGGAGTAGCTATAGTTTACTATAGATATAGCGCTTAACTTTAACCTAGTAATAAGCTATATATTGTTAATAAACGCGGATAGTCTAAGACTAACTACCTATAGTTAAGTGAGATAATAGGTCTATATCTAGCTTTATAGTACTAGGCTCTTTATACTAACACTATTGCTATATAATATACTAGCATTTATTAGGTAAGTATATTATCTATATGTTACGCTAGACTATTATTAGACGTACTAACTTACACTAATTACTGCGCAGTTATACCACTTGTATACCTATTTAATTTATATTATACCGCGGTTTTCTAAAAATAAGTATAGTACGTAGTGGACGGCCTTACAATTACGCGGGTATAGGCTAATTATTACGCGGGTATAGGCTAATAATTAGGCAGTTTTAGGCCTATTAATTAGGCGGGTATAGGCTGTTAATTAGGCGGGTTAGGCCTAGGGACAGGACAGGTAACAACGTACTAGTAGTTTATATAAGGATACTAAAAAAAATCTAATACTATTATTACTATACCTAACACTTATATTTTGTCTTTTGTAAACCACTTTATATACTCTACTAATAGGTCTATTGTAAACCACTTTATTTACTCTACTAATAGGTCTATAGTAAACCACACTATGTTTATACTACAAAAAAGTAAACCACCACTTTAAACCTATTTACAGGTATACACAAGGTTAGTTTACACCTATATAGTAAACCCCTAGCGTACCATTCTATAGTAAACAATTTTTTACTGTAGTGATAGCTACCCTACTATATATTAGTTAGTGTTATAGAAAGGATACTATGCTATAGCACGGTGGGTTTAGGTAAAAATAAGGTCTAGCCTGAGTTAGAATAGGTTAAAACTTGATTTGGGTAAGATAATAATATAAAGGAGGGGAGGATCATAGGATAGAATATTAGGTAACTTGACACTTAATTCTTTAACACATCTTATTAAATGAAATTTCTTCTCCTTAACCCTTCTTTTAATCTAATTTGTTTATTATAAGATACCTTATATTAAGTCTTGCCCCTTACCCTTCTCCTTGTTTAAATAGGTTACTCTCCTTAATAGTTTAATACTAACTATAGTATAGAGTATCTTAATCTAATTAAACTAATCTAATTCCTAATTAATATCCTTAATCTATACCCTACCTTATCTACTATCTAATCTACTACTAGCTTACCTACTAGCTTACTACTAAGTACTAACATAGAAAAAGCAGGTCTAGTAAGGAAGGCTTAGTAATTATACACCTTTAGGTAAGGCTAGCTAAAGCTCTATTTATGTAAGTCCTATTATAGTAGATATACTCTAATAATCTATCTCCTAAATTATTTCTAAGCTTAGTAATCTAAATTTCTATACTTAGTATCCTACACCTAGTAAATTAGTATTATAAGGGATACTTCTATAAAGCTAATAACTAGTATTAATAGTATTAGTGCGTATTAGGTAACGTACTCTATAGGTAGGTAACGCATATAGGTAGGTAACACACCTACGCTAAGACCCTACTAAAATCACCCCTAGTATAGTCTATTATAGTATACTCTAGCTTTATCTAAAAATAAAACTATATTAATTACTCTTTTATAGCTAGCTTTACCTTATTTATATATATATATAAGTTATATCCTATCTTATAGCCCTCTCTATAGTATCTTTAGCCTACTATACCTCTATTAGTATATACCTTCTTACTTATCTTCTTTCTATTACTCTACGCCCTAAACTCCTTTAGAGTAGTTAAGCCTAGCCTATCCTTAGCTATAAGAGTACCCTTTACCTAAATCTACTTCCTTTTATATAGTCTTTAGCGTATTAAGGCTTTATTTTACTACTTTAAGCTTAGTAATACACTTTTATGCTAATACTAGCTTATACGCTACTATAGCTACCTTTAGTAAGCGTTTTAAACACCTTAACTATAGAAGTTAGTAAGCTATCTATATATACCTAAATCCTTACCTTTATAAGTATTAATTATAACCCTATTTTAAGTGTATGACTAGTAGTTTATAACTACTAGGGTTTAATATTAAGAGAAAGAGGGGATAAAGTATATATATATATATTAAGATATAATATAACTAATTCTAGCTTAAATAGTACTAATCTAGCCCCTCTAAACCCTCCTTAGATATTACTAGGTGTTATGGACTGGCCTTAAGGGAGAATGCAATAAGCGTTAATAATAGTATTTAGTATCTTAAAGGAGAGATAAGCCCTCCACGCCTTTTTATAGGTGTCTAGTGTGTTCGCTTAGTAGTGGTGTTAGACTTAGTCTGTCTTGTGTTAGACCAAGGCTTAGGCATAAGGCTAAGTCCTTTACATACCCCTAACCTTCCCCTATAAACTATCGTGAAATCGTCTTTCTAGGGGTCTAGGGTTATGTCTTTGTCCTCTATAATCTATATTAAGCTTTATTACTATATTTTTTAGTTTTATTATTATATCTTTATATTCCTTCCTAATTTGTAACAGGCCTATATATTAAGTAGTACGCGCGCGTGGCGTCTGTACGCTTATTTTAGCACCCTACTATAAAAGTTCTAATATAGCTATCCTACCCTACTATAAATTTCCTAAACTTACTTTGTTATACAATAGATTTCCCCTACTAATTAGCCCTCTCTCTACTCCTTTTCTATCAATCCTGGCTATCTAGCCCCTATCATGTCCTTATCTGCCACTGCTAGTGCTAGTAGTAGGGATCTACTACAAGGTAGTTAGACCCCGCGCTAGGCCTACTAAGACAAGTTGCGTACTTCTAATATTCTCCCTATATTTCCTGCACTAACTTTTTATTTAGCATATATCTCCCTAAACCTAGTTACTTAGTAGCTTTATTATTTCTAGTAACTTAGATAATAAGGAATACAATAGTAGCTTTGTAAAGCTGCTTCCCTATAATTAGTATATTAACTAGCTTTATCTCTTTAGTAAGTATAACTATTAGGAAGGTAGTAGTAAGTTCCCCTTAATTTTTATTTTCTTTGTAGCAAGTTCTAACTATATCTAGGGCGCTTATGCAAGTCCTGCTATTGTGGCCACAAGACTTATACTTAGTTAGAAGCTATCCTTGCTAACAATCCTAACGTTTACTAAGCCCTCTGCAACTAGCTTTAGTTTTATTATAGTTACTAGGAGGATCGCCTTTATATTGCAAAGAAGGGGACCTTTAGCACTTTTATAGGGAAACCTACTAAAGGCACCTATTACTAGTTTATACTATAGTTCTACTAGCTCTACTATTATTTTAAGGATCTTATATTAAGGGCTTAAACTAATAACGCTATTACTCTACTTGCCCCTACTACCTATTCGCGCGCTTATAATTAGTATTAGCTTAGTGCTATTATTCTATCTACTACTAGTGCTCTAGCGTTTCTACCTTAGTCTGCTATTACGCCTTCGCGTAGTAGTTATAGCAACAACAACGTTATATAGCTCGCCGCCGCTACTAGTATTACCTTCTAGCGTATTAACTAGTATATAAATAAGACCTAGGCCTAAACTAACCTTTATATTAATAAGTGTTGCAGGAGGGATATTAACTAGATCACAGAGCATCTTGATCCAATTAACCCTAATTAATACCCCTGTACGACCTACTATCTAATCAACTACTAGCTTACTGCCAAGTGCCTAACAAAAAGCAGGAGCTCTAGTAAGGAAGGTTTACTAATCATTCACCTTCTAGTAAGGGTAGCTAAAGCTCTATATATATAAGTACGATCGTAGTAGATATAATCTAATAATCTATCTACTAAATTATTCCTAACCTTAGTAATCTAGATTTCTATAGTTATAAGCCTAGATCGCGCTTTACCTTATTAAAAGATCGTCCTATCTATTTAAGCGTATTATTTAACTTAGATACTAAGCTAGCAAGCTTTATTTTTTCTTTTATACTATTTCTTAAGTAGAAGCTTACTTATTACTCTTCTACTATAAGTAACTAAATCCTAAAGGGGGATATCCTACTTACTAGATTAACTAACTAGCCTACCTAGTATATTTAATTTAGATACTATGCCCTAACTAAAGGAATCTAGGTAGAGGTAGACCCTAAGGCTTAGGATGCTAAAAACCACTTTAAGAATAAACCTATTAAGCCTAACATGCTAACAGATATTGCGCTATCTAACATAACAAGCAAGCAGTACAAAGTTAAAATAGCTTAGTACTAAGCCTGCTTATTAGATTAGGTATTAAAGTTATTAGCAATCTAGAACCTTTTTACATAGGTTAATAACATAGTAGATTAAGGGATCCTTACCCTAGCCTATATAGAGCTTGTTAATTAAGGAAGAGTAACCCTCTAAGCACTTATCTAAGTGCTCTGCAACAACCTAGCGCTAACTAATTTAAGCGCTATAACACTAGCGAGATTGCAGTACAAAGCTTATCTTGCTAAGGTAAAGATAAGTAGCTAAGACGCTAATTACTAGTAGAAGGAGTAGACAATCCTATATACGCAAGCTAAGGTATATAACGTTCCTAATATTAAAGAATAGCTTATAGTATAGGATTATCTTAAAGCTCTATTTACTACGATCTTACTAGATTAGGGTTAAACCATGTTTTAAAGGATTATTAAAAAGTTAGTAATAGGAGAGCTAACTTACAACCTCCCGCAGGTTACTAAGATCTATTTATTACTTCTCTAAGAGAACAACATAAGATTAAGCTCTAAAGGTCCTAGAGTATTTGCAATAATAGGAGCTCTACCTTCTAATTAACTAAAGAAGGAGTCTTTATGCCTATATAGTAGATCCTACCTATAGAAACCTCCTAAATGCAAAAACGTTATTAAAGCTTAGACTAATACAGGTAACAAGCTTACTACTACTTAACAATTAGAGATTAAGAAAAAGATTAATAGGAATTAAAATTTTAAAGAGTTAAGAAAAGCTCTAATTAAGTCCTATCCTATTAATTAAGATTATGGTGGTGAGGCAAGCGCAATCACCTATCTAGGTAGTATCTAGGCGGCACTAATTAACCCTATGTTAATAGCGGAGAAAACGAATAGGATCTATTTAACTATAGACTTTACAGCTTACGCTCTATTAAAGAGCACTATCTTTAATAATAGGGGTGTAGTACACCTAGTTAATAATATAAGCTACCTAGAAGAAAGCTTGTTTAGATTAGTTAAATATAAGATAGTTAAAGCAGGAACTTAAGCTTTTCTAATCTTAGGCAGAGGGACTAGAGTAATCCCTAATACTCTTAATAGACTAAGAGGTCTAAAAATAGAAGATTTAGTGCTTACTAACGTGGTGTTAGTAGAAGGTTTTTATGTAAATATTATATTAGAAGCTTAATTGCTTAAAGCAGGAGTTTAGTTCCTTAGGCTAGATGCCACCTTATAGTTTAGATTATTAGGAAAGAGCGTTGTATTAGCCAAGTTACTGCGCAAGTTTAACTTAACTTTCCTAGAATATAAGCCCTCTACCCCTTATTAAATAATCTAAAGCATAGTGCCTAAATAACCCTAATAATCCTAGACAACTTACCCAAGACACAATAGTAAGGAGCTTTAGCACTAACAATTAGGCTATTTAGGACCTAAGGCGCTTAAAGCTCTAGTTAAGTTAGTAATAAACGTTAGGATTAAAGGAACTCCTAGGAGCAAATACAAGCACTACGCTATTACACATGCCTAACAGGTTATATTAAGACAACTAAGGGAAAGATCACCACGTCCATACTACTAGGTATTATAGGATCTATTTAACATGCTAACAGGTATAGCTTACAAGCAATAGATCTTAGTATTAAAGTGCGACTACTTAGGAAAGCTTTATACCTATCCACTGCAAGCTAAAAACCTTAATAAGATTATATAGGTGTTTAAAAATTTCAAGAGCTTAATACTTAACTAATATAAGCTTAGCATAGTTAAGATTATGCAAGATAACGACGTTGCAACACTCCCTTAGTGTGGCAAATCTCGCTTTTAGATCTAGGTAGCTAATAATAGTATTAAAATAAAGAGCTTACCTGTATATACCTATAAACCTAATAGAGGAGCAGAAAGAGTAGGGCAGGAGATTATAACAAAATTAATTAAAATAAGGATTAGTGCTAACCTACTAACAAAGCTCTAGCCTAAAATTGTTAAAGCAGCAACTTAGCTCTATAATATAAGCCTGTCCTATACTTACTGTTGCAGGAGGGATATCAACCGGATCACGGAGCATCTTGATCCAATTAATCCCGATCAATACCCCTGTATAACCCACTATCTAATCAACTGCCAGCTTACTGCTAAGTGCCTAACAAAAAGCAGGAGCTCTAGTAAGGAAGGTTTACTAATCATTCACCTTCTAGTAAAGGTAGCTGAAGCTCTATATATATGAGTCTGATCGTAGTAGATATAATCTAATAATCTATCTCCCAAATCATTCCTAACCTTAGTGATCCAAAATTTAACACGTCTTTATTCTACTAGATTATAGGCAGATATTAAGAAAAGCGAATTCTATATAACTTATACCTGTTATCTTAGATATATCCTTACTAATAAAGGCTTAGAGGTAGATCCTAACAAAGTTAAAGTACTCTAAAACTAGTCTGCTCCTAATACGATAACTAGAGTAAAGTCCTTCCTAGGATTTACTAGATTCTATTAGTAATTTGTGGAAAACTTCTCTAAGACAGCCTAGCCCTTAACTACTCTCTAGAGTCCTGCTACCCTATTTGTATAGACTTTAAAATGCCAACAAGCCTTTAACTAGCTTAGGAATGCCCTACTAGCAATCCTAAGCTTAGCTTACTTCTATCCTAAATACCCTCTAAAACTAGAGACAGACGCCTCTAATAGAGTTATTATAGCTATCCTCTTATAGGAGCATCCTAATAGGAAATAGTACCCTATATCCTTCTTTAGTTAGACCCTTACTAGTTCTAAACTTAACTAGGAAATCTATAACAAAGAATTGTTTGCTATAATCTGCGCCTTTAAGAAATAGCGTGCTAACCTAACAAGTACTTAGCACCTTATTAGAGTATACACAGACTATAGAGCACTAGAGTACTTTATATCTACTAAAGTCCTTAGTGCTAGGCAAGGTAGATAGCTAGAGGTTATAAGTCCCTTTAACTTCTAAATCAAGTATACTCCTAGATCTTATAACGCCTAGGCTAATATCCTAAGTAGAAGGGAACAGGATATAGTTAACCTTAAGACTACTTAGAGGGATAATTATTTACAAGTAATAATCGCCCTAGATAGGTTACACCCCTAAATCAACTCTAACTTAGCGCAAGACTACCTAGCTAAGTGTTCCTTACTAATCCTTACTTTAATTATAGTAGTTTAGAACCCTATAACTCTTAGATCCCTACAACTTATTAAAACTCTTCTCTAAGAAAATAGGTCCTTATTCCTAATAGAAAGATTAGAGCTACCTAAGCACTATTAGATAGAAAATAGACTCCTTCTCTACTAGGATTAACTTTGCGTGCCTGTTAGATTAGTCCTATATACTAGACTAATTTGTAAGGCTTATAATTAAGTGTCTACTACCTACCTATTAGCTACTAAAACCTATTAGATTCTAGCCTAACATTACTACTAGAAAGGTATAGAGACTACCTATAAACGCTATATTTAAAACTATATCCTATGCAGGAGAGGGCACCTAAGATAGCACTAACTCCCTAGCATGCTCCACCCCCTTCCTATCCCTAGTCTACTAATGCAACACCTGTGCATTAATTTTAAGGATTTTCCCTAGGATTAACGTGGTTACAATTAGATTATAGTTATTATTAATTGCCTATTAAAGCAAGCTATTACTATCCCTTGCCACAAAACTATAGACGCCTAAGGTATAGCTACCTTATTCGTTTAGTAGGTGTACTAATTTAGACACACTCTAGATACTATTATTTCTAATTAAGGCCCTTAGTTTATATCTAGTTTCTAGTCTAAGTTCTATTAGATTATAGGCACTAAAGTTAAGCTCTCTACTACCTACTATAAATAAACTAATAAACAAACTAAGATTATAAACAAGTATATTAATTAGAGACTAAGGCCTTTTATATCCTATTACTAAGATAACTAGAGCAACCTACTACCTATAATAGACCGTGCCTAAAGTACTCTTCTATATTTATCTATTAGCATAGCTCTATATTAGCTCCTCTTTAGTTCCTTACTAAAGCAAAGTTAGTATTAGAAACTAGCAAAGACCCTATCTACTATACTAGAGAAACTAAACTATAAGGACGCCTTATCCCTTACTACTTAGATACATAACGCCTAGAAGATTGCTAAAGAAAATATAGAAAGAGCTTAAGACTAAATACGCTCTACTACTAATTACTATTGCTATCTAGTTAACTAGAAGGTTAGTAACTATATTTATCTATCCACTACTAATCTTGCTATTTTATAACCTAGCTAAAAACTATCTAAATAATAGGAAGGTCCCTTTAAGGTATTAGAACAAGTAGGAAACGCGTATTACCTCTAATTGCTACCTAGTTCTAAGATCTATAATGTTTTCTCTCCTAATATACTATACAAAGATCCCTAAGACCTATTACCTAGATAAGAGGCTCTAAAGCCCCCTAGTACCCCTATATAAGGTGTAGAGGAATAGGAGGTAGAAGAAATCCTAGCTAGCAAATTATATTAATCTAAGCTAAAATATAAGGTTAAGTAGGTTAGATATAATCCTAATCCTGTTTAGTATCCTACCTCTAACTTTATAGGTGCTCCCTATAAATTACAGGTATTCTACTAATAGTATCTAAATTAGCTAGGTCCCCTACGCAGCTTACTAAAATAGATTTAAGCCTAGGAAAAAGGCAAAGAGGATCTAATATTACTTCACGACAATTATACCTAGTATTAGAACTAATTTATATCCTATTTAGCTACGCATTATCTATTAACTACTACCTATTACTATTATTCTTGTCGCTATTTATTATTATATCCTATTTAGAACCTTTAAGGTTCCTAGGACACTACCCCTAGGAAACCTCCTTATTCTATATCTATCTCTCTATTAGACCCTAGTTTAGACTCTATATTAGCTAAGATAGCGCCTAGACTATCTTTCTTAGCTAGCTTCTAGACAACTAGTGTAGTAGGTGTAGGAGCTAGAACTAATTTAGACGCCTTCTTATTAAATCCCTTTATCTTAGCCTATACTATAAAGGTTACCTCCTAATTTAGTACTATTTCCTCTTTAAGTTTGTTAATAGCCCTTATTAAGCCCCTAACTACTAAGACTATCTTATAAATACTATTCTAAAGCTAACGTAAATTAGATATAGCAGCATAATATATAGCTATAAGGATCTTAGTAGCTTCTATACCCTTAGTCTAAGATTTAGTAATAGTAATAGTTTTAGCTAGGTTTTAGGTAGTCCTCTAAATAGTAGCCTTAAATTAGTTAATATCCTTCTAATAGCGCTTTAACACCTAGGCTCCTATAGACTCCTTAGGGGGGTTTGCTATTTAACTATAGTACTTATCTAAAGCACCTTAAAGAAGAGAGTACTTAGGCCTAATATAACTAGGAATCTATTATAGTTAGAAAAGAAACCTAGTAGACTTAGATATAAACTAGATTGTAATACTTATTCTATAAAATATAGTACTAGTATTTCTTAGAGTTCTATAAAGCAAAGTTAAAGTTAACAAACTTGCCCTAAGCTAGAGCCCTAACGGCTCGCATGTATAGAGTACAGTGGGCGGCTAGCAAGACTCCTAGTAGCACTAGGATAGGTATAGTATTTAGATCTAATTTAGATTAGCGACTATTTTAATTATATAGATCTATTACTTACTAGATTTTAGATAGGATAGATATAGGTTAAAAAGTTTAAAAATTTAGGGGATATAGGAATAAGAAAGTTAGTAGGTAGAGGGCTAGTTATAGGTAGGCTAGGGATAGGGGTCCGTGCTATAGGAAGAAGAAGTGAAGGTAAAGGTAGAGGTAAAGGTGGATTTATTTTGCAAAAAGCTCTTCTTTGCTAAGGGATCTAAACCTAATCCTAAGGATAGGGACTATCCTTTCTCTATAGGAGGGGGTAGTGTAATAATAAGGTAGAATTGCCTGCCTATTATTCTATGCTAAGTTAGGCCTAATAAAGGCCTAACTTACTTATGTATATAGAGAATAGCTTGCCTATAGTTAGGATAGGCATGTTCTTCTTGTCCTTTTGTACAAGACCTATAGGTGTAGGAATCTTATCCTTTTCTGTATAGACGCGCACTCCTATATGCCTTTAAGTCGTATAGGATACCTTTTGGATGCCCTACCTACCTAAGTCGTTATAGTAACTGTCTTAACACCTACTAGTTATAGTAATAGGGTATTAGGGTATACACGTATAAAATAACCACCCTATCTATACTAGGTATAGACCCTTGCTAGTTTCTATACATTAAATAGGTCCTGTAGGATCTAGTTAGGGCGTAATATTAGTAGTTTAGTAGGTGCACTTAATAAGGCTACTACTTCTACTATATTTATATTGCTGTCCTAATCTAAGTTAGACTTCTACTATAGTTCCTTAGACTTACTAGCCTAAAGAAAGCCTAGTTCTAGAGAGGCTATTTTAATATCTACTATAATTATCTTATATTCCTCTATAGCTATATTATAGTTTGTCCTAGAGACTCCCCTATTAAGGGAAACTAAGCGCATATAACTATTAAGAGATTACTAAAGTTATAAAAGCTTTTATTTATTATTCTAGTATAAACCTCTTAACTATATAAGGAGCTATATAAAATTTATAAAGAACTCTATAAAAGGCTAATTTTAGCCCTAATATAAGTATTCTAATATAACTTAAGCGCGCTCCTACCTATAATAGTTGCTATAATAGAACGCTAGGTAGTTAAGAAACCTGCTTATATCCTAACACTTACGTGCACTATCCTTAAAGTATAGTACTATAGCGCGCTAGACTATAGGTAATAACTAGGACTAAATATATATAAACCTTGCCTCCTTATCCCTAATAAAGACCTTATCTACACGTAGTTTAAACTCTATAGTTATTTACTAGGAGGAGAAGTTTACCTTAGTGCTATTATATAGTAAGCTAACTAGGAAAGGTTTATAATATAAGGTAGGAGAGGGCAGAGGTAGTATATTATTAAACCTAGTAGGCTTAGAGGAGGGTTAGGATAGAATCTAATTACGTATTTCCTTATTCTATTAACGTAGTATAGCTATTATAGTAGAGTCTTAAGCCTATTATTCTATTAATCTATAGACCTATTATATTAGCCTTTCTACTATATTAGGTTGTACCTAGTTATTCTAAATATCTAGCGCGTCTATCTCTTATTACTATTATAGTATGTTTAGAAGAAGATACTAAAATATTATAGACTAGCCTTAAGAGAGAATATAATAAGCGTTAATAATAGTATTTAGTATCTTAAAGGAGAGATAAGCCCTCCACGCCTTTTTATAGGTGTCTAGTGTGTTTGCTTAGTAGTAGTGTTAGACTTAGTCCGTCTTGTGTTAGACCTAGGCTTAGGCATAAGCCTAAGTCCTTTACACTAGGAGTATTTACTATATTAAAGGCGCGTATAAAGTATAGTAGGAACTTAAGCTTTAAGATATATATAATCTAGTTATATATTAGCTCCTTAGCTTAGTAGCTATATAACTACCTTAAAGGAGTAAAATAACCTATATTAAGTAGCAAGAGGTGTGAAGGGCTTGGGCGTAAGCCCAAGCCTGGGCCTAACATAGGATGGACAGAGTCCAACACTACTACTAAGCGAACACGCTACACACCTATAAAAAGTCGTGGAGGGCTTACCTCTCCTTTAAGATACTAAATACTATTATCAACGCTTATTGCATTCTCCCTTAAGGCCACTCTATAACAAGAGGAGGTATAATATATAAGGAGGTATATAGAGGGTAATACTATTATTATCCTTATAGTACTATTAGAATTAGAGTAAGTTATAGCTTATATAACTATAAGTAAGTACTAGCTAGTATTCCCTAACTATACGCTTCTTTATATAGGTATTAAAGTACTCTAACTACTTAAACCTAAGCTTATTAGTTATCTAGATATTCTTAGAAACTATAATAACCTAGTTTTAAGGTAGATTATCCTATTTATACTAGGTAGAGAGGTATTACTTGCCTTTAAAGATAATAAAGGGTAAAAAGGCCTAGCTAGTAGTATTAATACCCTAAATAACTATAACCTATAGCTAGAGGAAGGGCCTAGGAATCTAAGCTTGGTAGAGTGAGCTAACTACCTATGTGAGCCAGTTACCTGTGGGGTACGTTATACTAATACTATTAATACTAGTTATAGGCTATCTAGTTGTGTCCCCTATAGTACTATTTTACTAGGTGCAGGATATTAACCAATTTAGGTATGGTAAGGCTTGTGACCCGGACATTTAGCTTATTGCGACCCGGACGAATAACGTTTCCCGCTAGATACCCCGCAACCTTGTTACTTTGCCAGGTTAAGTATTATCCTAGGTCAATTACAGGAACTGACATGGACTGCCGAATATGAGTTGTTCCGAGATCTGTAGTGACGACCCTCAAGCTGCAGGGGATGGCGCCTATGCCATGAAATGTTAACGGAAACTCGGCACTAAACGATATCTAGATCACTTACTGGTACGCGAGATGTTCGTCGATTGTACCTGCATAGAAATGTTTCAACGAAGATGCGGCCCAGGAGCGTGGACATCTAGTGCGTCTCAAGCCAGCGCCTGCCCAGGTGTGGTGTTGTCGTGCATGCCAAGCTCGTTTATCTGTCGCTCAGCCAATATTCTTTGGCCAACCCATCACATTGCTGGAATCCTTTTTGACAGGAAATTCCTGCTGTACGTGCTTCGAAATCATCTTCAAGATCCTCAATCGAGTCTGCCTATATACAGGCAGCTTATTGACGAAGAGATTGGTCTTGTCCCGGGAGACAGGGGCATCTTCCAGTACGGCAAACGCAGTGGATACATTGACCCTCTGGACTCTTGAGCACGTCTGTGTAGTTTGTTGGAGGCGAAGACGACGCATCGCTAGATAAGCACTCTTATAGATGATGTCCAAGTTGACATCAACACCAAAGAAGCCAGCCTCGGGTAGTGTCTAGCTGCTGACCATTGAGTTCCTTTGGGCTCATGTAGAAGAGGTTCCTTCCAGCTATCATACCAGCGTCGCTCATGATAGCTTCGAAGCACCAGTCACTGAAGCCTCGTTCTGCCGCATTCCTTTATGTATTCCGGGAAACCCCGCTACTCCATCCCGTTTCTTGAGGCCAAGCAGTCCCACTTTCCTGTTGACTCGGGCCTATTTAGAGATTTCCCGTCAACCTTTTTGTTCGATTGATAAGATCCTTTCTATTCAGATCCTTAATCACCCAAGGCGCTGCTTGGTATTGTTCTCTTTCCGAGCTGTATAGCAAAGAATGCAATGCGTAGCACGCAAGCCGTAGGTGTAAAAAGTGGCAGCATGTTGTGTCATAATAGGCGTCTCTCCGGACAATAGATACTTGCGCTGTGTATACTCAGGTGTCTCATCCGAGTGTGAACGACCAACCCCACTCTTGAAGTACCTCCTCCCAATCTCTCCTCTGACCGCCGTCCAGCTTGGGACGCCAAACTTCTTTTAAAACTTTCTGCACGCTGCCGACATTCTCGTAACGATTTCGTCTCCGGATATCTTCGAGCCGCTTCAAGCAAATCTCTATAGCTGTAGCATTGTTCAGTTCTGCACCAGCAAGAAATATGGGATATAGCAGACTAGATTCGGCAGGACTACCAGGTGGTATACGAGCTATGAAATCCATGGCGCGCAAAGCACAGCTAGGAATGAGCGAGGCATGATTTGGCGAGTTTCGATACAACTGGATTAGCGCAGCAAGTCGGTAAGCCTCCGCCAGCGCAATTAGATCGAGTGCGATAGGTATTTCTACCCCCAAAGCAAAAGGGTTGTCGTAGGTCCAGTTTTGAATACCAGTCTCGATGGCATTGAAGGAAGCCTCTGTGACATGCGGAAAGGCTGGGTTGGACGAGGTTACATATTGAATGCGAGAGATGAGATCGCAAAGTTGGTAGTTGATACCCATGAGCGGATCAATTGTGCCTGGCATGAGCGGAGCACTGAGAGGTGCAAGGTCTTGTTCAAGGGAGGGGGACGGGGGCGCGTGGGACACTCTGGCCATTAAGGATGCGCTTGCAAAGTGATAAGTGAAATGACGTTGGAGCGAATCGACCTCGACACAGTCGATGATGCTTTGTTCAGGTGTAAGTGAGGCCAGGATGCGCTGCACGCTTTTGAGTTGGGAGATCCAGCGTGTGGATTTCATGCCGTTCAAGGCTTCCAATCCAACAAGGATCAGAATCACGGCTGCGACTTGATAAGTATCTTTGGGTAGCCCGCCTGATGGGACGATGCGATCCTTGATGAAAGCATAACACTTTCTTTCATGACGAGACGACACAGCACGTAGATGGGCGGCCCGCGTGTCGTCGGAGGTGCGACGTGCTAGCTGAGCCGAAGTGATGGCGAGGATGGCATCCAACATGCCGTCGATCTGGAAGGCCCATGGCATGTAGAGGGATGTGTAGAAGCTCGTTGGGGTGGTGGCGACCGAGACGCTGGGCACAAATGCTTCGACAAAGTACTGTAAGAGATGCTTCCTTTCTGACACGGCGTCTGCTGGCAGGGCGTCCCATATGTCCAAAGCAGGCCGTAGCGACGCCACGGCAGGCCCAGGCGAAGGTGGGCCCGGGGTTGGAGAGGAGTCTGCAACCAGCTTGCGAGGAGCCTGCCATGCGCAGCTGAGATTGAGCCGCGTACAGTGGTTGCACTGAGGCTGCTGGTTGTCGCATCGCTTGCGCCGTTGACGACATGTCAGACAGCCTTGGCGGCTCCTGGGAGCGAATTTCCGCTGCCGTGGCTTTGGCTCAGCCATGGCAAGGAGTCGTCACCACGCGCTTGGGCGGATCATGACCATCGCGTGTAGGTATGCGACCTGGGCAATCTGGGGCTGGTGACCGGTTGATGTGATGAAGCGGCGTAGGGTGGTGGGGTTGGACTTGGACTTGGGAATGGAGAATGAGGAGCCCGGGCGGGAAGTGAATGTGGAAGGTGGCGAGCAAAGGACGCCTGAGTCATGCACCCGCTGCTGGCACCCATGTCCCTTGGGTACGTCCCCGTACCTGTTGGCGACTACATGACAGCAGAACTTGATGCTCGTCACGAACTGCAGACTGCTTGCCCAAAGAGAAGAAGACTCCTGCTCTAAGTTACCGGTACACTGTCATGGTGTGGTCGTCATGTGGATTGGATAGGTAGAGACGGCAGCCATGTCTTTTGAGCTTCTTCGCGTTTGAATGTACCTACCAGAATGACCTGTACCGTATAGTACCTGTACCCCCTTAGCTGCCTATCCTACCTGCCTGCACAGTAGGAGTATGGTAATGGTACAACCTATGCTTTGCACGAGGATTCAACAGGGAGGGATTCATACCAATGGACTTGCACCCGTAGGTACCGTACCGGTACATGACAATCTCGGCTGAAGCCATCGCATGCACATAAGCCCCAGTGCCCCAGTGCATAGGTACCGGTACCGGTACCGGTAGTACGATACACACCTACTCATGCCACAATATCCCTCGAGAAGCACTACACGATGCAGCATTACATCACCCGTCCTTGCAGCCTCGCTGGCCATCGCAGGCGTAGCTGGGGAAGACTTTGACGTTTTACGACATCTTGGAGGGAACGCACAATGGCTGCCAGGTACCGTAGTTATGCCCTCGACGCCATGTCACGTGACCCTCTCACAATGACACATGGATGCAAATAGGACCCGAAGTCACCGGCATCTCATCAGACATACCTTCAGACTGCCATGTGGATCTTGCCGCATTCTTCTCGCGCCATGGCAGTCGCTATCCAGACCCTGGCGCCTATGCCGAATGGACCTCACTCCATGAGCGCTTGCAAGCCGCGCCCTTGGACGTAACAGATGCAAAGCTTGTCTTCCTGAAGACCTGGAAGCCTGTACTTACGCATCCCGAACGTCAGATCGCTCAACTATCGCCAACTGGTTACAGGGAGCTACATGAGATGGGCACTCAATGGAGGCTTCGGTATCCAACCCTATACGAGTACAACACTCCCTTCACCATGTGGGCCAACTGGTATAAATCCAGTCCTCGTGTGCGAGATAGTGCCCGTCTCTTTGCCCAGGGATTTCTCGGTCCAAACGCGACCGAGCTTGCAACCATATATGCGCTCAATAGCAGTGACCCTCGGTCGTGGATGAACTCTCTCGCAACGAGCGATTTGTGTAGCGCATATGAGGATGAAAGTGGTAGTCCATACAAGGATGAGTGGGAAGCCATCTACCTGCCACCGGTCAGAGCTCGACTGAATGCAAAGATCCACGGAGGGTTCAACTTTACCCAAAAAGAGGTATCTATCATTCCCTATCTTTGTGGCTTTGAGACGCAAACCACTGGTCGTCCCAGTCCCTTCTGCGACATCTTTTCCGAAGACGAAATTCTCCAATACGAGTATGCGCAGGATCTACGATACTGGTATGGGAATGTTCTAGGCTCGGACATCGAAAAATACCAGATGCTGCCCGTTGTCGACATGCTCGTTCGGAGATTTATGGATGGACCAGAAGCGCGTTACGAGAACGGCAACTCCACTTTCACTCCGCCCAGGATCATGGCCTCTTTTTCCAACGATGGCCAGATCAACCAGATCATTGCCGCCCTTGGCGTTTTCGACAACGAGCCACAGCTACTGGGCAATATGACTCTTCCCAACAGACTCTTTCGATCAAGTCGTCTTGTCCTAAAACGTGGCACTGTTGCTTTTGAGCGATTGTCTTGCTCGTCCAACTCGAACGAAACATCTCACGCCTATGCACAGGATCGATCCAGCGATCAGAAGTACATGCGCATTCGTCTCAACGAAGTCGTGTATCCCGTGGCTGAGTGCACAAGCGGTCCTGGATCTTCTTGCCCTCTTGCTTAGTACAAGGCTATCATCGAGAGCAAACTTGCAAGCGCTGGAAGCTTTACGAAATTGTGCAACCTCACCAATTCCTCCTTCTCTAGCCAGCCTCGAGCCGATTTCTTCATGGACAACACTTTACCTTTTGCGACTGTGGTCAAGCCTTGAGAACCTCCCCTGGTCATGTCTTTGCAGCTTGTAATTGTTAATGTATCTAATTGTAGTTCTGTCAATTGAACACAACTGGCCTTACAGCCACATGGCAACTCTGGGTAATTCGCCCGCTTCAATGATGTTCCTTGTATGCAGTATGCTTTGCCGATGAATAATTGTCCAGTCAACTGGTGAGAGCTCTCGGCGTGGTTTGACTCACGTATTGCAACATATACGTCTGCAGGGCGCGATCGTGGCTTGTTGGGTTTTAGCGACACACAAATTAACGGGGTGAGTTGATTAGCAGGCCCCACTTACGTAGGCTACCTACAACTCACTGATTTTGCCCGGCTACACAAGACGCAAGGCGCGACAACAGCTTGACGAACATTCAGATTTCGAACTTGCGAAGTCGTCAGTCAATGCCAAAGACCGCACTCGGCTGCCGGCCAGTTCCAAATGCGCATGTGATTCCTTTGCAAGGCTCACATCCACTATACCATGGTATTCACGAGATTGATCAATTGACTGACCGCCAATTCTCACCCGCATTGCCCGACGGAAAACAAGAAATCCCAGAACGCTCCCAAAATGTAGGTTGCTAACATTTGTTTTTATCTCTCGGCAAATCGCGCGGGTATACATTTACACGTAAGGCGCGTACCCGTCGCAAAACTGCAGTGGTGATGTTAAAGGGCGCATGGCGAATCGACGCTAAGTGCTCCATGGCCGAGCTCGGAGTCATTGGAGGGCTGTATATAATGGTGGCTACATAGATACGCTGGCACTCACGACATCTCCAGCAGTACCTTTGTATAGCAAAGTAAACCAAACTTACCTTTTGAATACATTCTTCCTCATACACATACTCGAACAAATACACACAACCATCTCCTACCGTCAACGCCAACGCCAATTAAGCAATCGTATTTGGAAGAAGTCCGGATATACCCTACAGAATACCTATCCAGTCATCCGATCACCAGCGAGTCGTCAAACGTCATTCGACTCGATTCTCTCACTCGACGACTCTACACGAGCTCACAATCCGTCACCATGTCTGCTTCGTCAGCCACAACGCCCCGTACCTCACTGGACATGATCAAAACACCTATGAAATCTTCCGCGGAATCCGTTGTATCATCAAACACAACACTTGGGGACACAAGCAGAGCAAGCAGCCTCTGGAGATCCGTCAAGCGTCACGCCAAGGAGCATCACGACAGCGTCAATGCAGCATATATAACATACTACGGAGGTGCAGTAGCGGTGTCCACCGCTAAACAACAAGAAGTATGGCAATATCAACGGAGATCACGATGAAAAGACTTTTACGAACAAGCAACAATGGTGTGGAGTGGTGTGTGCATTTCTTCAAGCGCGGGATAATTAATGTTTGACAATCTCTTTACTCTCTAGAAGTATTCGAAAGGATTTGAGATCAATTCTACGACGACTTCATCATCTACAACAACTAGCGTGCAAGTGTGAAAGATTCGTCGTGCAAGTAGATTGAAAATACAGCACAATACAGCAGTCAATTGCAGTATCCGACGGTGAGGAGGGCCCAGATGCAGTGTGTAATGTGATCATATTGTCCTAGTCTAGGAGGATGGGAGCTATCTATGGGCAAGCACCGCCAAGAGGCTAAGCCAAGTCACACGTGACCCAGGCATTCATGACACAGCATCAATGAAGTTCAAAGATGGGAGTTGCTATTCGAGAGGTGTGAAATTAAACTTGCTCTAGAGGTAACTATTGCAAACCTGAGTACTGAATAGTTGAGAGTGGCTGCACAAAATATGAAGCACAATGTGGCCCTGCCTTGTAGAATTCGCATTCTCGCTACCAACAAATGTTGGACATCTCAAGGGCTGCAGAGAGGAAGAGAAATGAATTGAAAACACGCAGTCTCTAGATAGCACATAATACTTATTGGCAGCTGCATACGCGCGCACGACCACATAAGTAAGTGGTATGTTGTTATTCGAGAGATAAAGCAAAGATTATGAAGTAGTCACTGTGCGGAATCAACTGTACAGGTGACGCTAAGGAGCAGGCAGAAGCCTGCCGCACAACAGAGTGGGATTTGGCATCTTGAGGAAACGCGGTTCTTGGCCCACGTGCCCTTGCCGACGGCAATATTCATCCTTGCTCTTATGTAGGCTGAGTAACATTAGAAAGCAATGATCCTAGCTAATTGCTGTCAAGCAAGAGGATTGACCAGAGATGATGAAGAACACACAAAGAGCAAGGCAGGATGACAACAAATCCATCTTGGACAGATCATACCTGGTTTACGATGAATTATCACTTCGATGGAGCGCAAGATCGATAGTGGCTGATTGATAGATTTAGTTGCGCATCGCATGAAAGGCTATCATGCTGCGATGAGAGCCCCCGTCCAACCCTGACGATCCACCGCACAGGTAATACGGAGAGAGATCCATTCGAAAGTGTTATGAGTGGCATTCCGATAAGGTTGTACACACAAATAATGAGAAGAGGCTGCTGGATAGTCCAAGGAATTGACAACGCCGTCAGAGGTAGCTTAGGGTGTTTGAGCCTGTCATAGTAGTGCATATAATGGTAATCAGTCGTCTGCCAGTGCCATACCTAGTCTTCCTCTGCAAATTTTACGACCTCTCGGATGTATGCATGATCTGGTGTCGATTGTGCTTTTATCAAGAGCCGACTGTGAACGAGTGGAAAGAACGGTATGGCTGGCATTCCACAAGAGTTGAACGGGTGCAGCTTCCATCACCCTTCTCCCTACTCCCTTCCGACAACTGAGGCTGGGACTATCCTTCCGCGTGGCGGAGTTCTGTCCGGCGTCGATCCGAGACGCCGGAGACTTTTCCAGGCGCGTCTCCCTACGTTCAATCCCCATCGCACACTCCCTCAGAACAGCGAACACCATGGAAAATTGCGTTCAAGATTGTCCAATAATTGTGGACCAACTGCACGGAACAGTGCAACTCCAACTGCTGCTATATCAATTCTCGCCGTGGGTAGGAGCATCACGCGTCGCGACAGTAGACATGGGTGATTTGCACCACTTTCCGACAAGATGCTTGTTCGCGCCATGGTCTCCTCTATCAACAACTTGGAGTAGGCTTACAAGAAGATCGGTGACCAATACCATTGCCGTTAGCATTCTTTCCTTTCCACATTTAACCTTGAGATCTGATGATAGGCCAATCTACTATCAGCTGGCCTATGATGGAAATTGAAGAGTTTCTAATGAAGACGGTTGTTAAAGTCCAGACGTGTTCTTAAATTTACCAGTTACCAAAAGCTCGGCACCCTAGCTCACCTTACGCCAGGGCTACATTCCATTTTATTCTGCGTATTACTTATGATAGGTATGGAATGCGTGGTGCATGATTTGCCAGTCTGGTCTTGATCATACTAGATTGCCAGGTAAAAGGATAATGGTGCTGTTCGAACGTCCGACTTTCTCTTGGAAGTCCATGACTGAGTCGTATCCTGCCACAACATGAAGCCAACATCGTTCGGCCTATTGGCCTGCATATTGCCCTCTGCGGCATTGAATTGGAAGCCCAGATTTCTGGCAAGACAGCAGCCAGCATCCACCGTCTGTCTGACACAAGTCACTGTCGAGTATCAACTCGCGCCCACGATCAGCGGACAGCCAATTATCGTTAGAACTCCAATCACATCAAACACAACTATTACTCCGAGTCCTTTCGACATACCCATCACCATCAATAATGCTCCGACGTTGCTCGATACTACCGTGACAGCTTATTCTACGATTACAAAAACAGTTATACGCACTTATATCACGTTGACGTCGGGATACGAAGGCAGTGTGACTTCTACGTCAAGAATCGTCAATTCAGCGGGTCCTGATGCAACAACGACTGTGGTTGTGTTTGTTCCACAGCGCTTTACCACTATCACATCGCTATATTCCGGATCAACAACGAGGACAGAAACCATAACACCTAGCAATCTGGGTGAACTTGCTACAATCAGGCTTCTTGTGCCAGAGTTGTATACAACTGTGACTAGCTTTTATTCTGGGTCTGTCTTATCAACCTCCACCATCCAACCGACAATTGTGGGACAGACTGGGCAGGTTGTGGTACTAAGCCCCCAGGTCCTTATGACCAGGACTTCGCTTTATACAGGAACTACAACGTCCATAGTAACGTCAACCCCAACCGCAAGTGGACAACCCCCGGTCGTTATTGCCTATATACCCCAGTCTTTTACGACCCTAACTTCGCTGTATTCGGGACTTACAACCTCCATTTTGACCATCGCGACGCCCAATTCACCGGATCAAACAGGTACGATTCTAGTTCAAGTCCCGCCACGGTATTCTACTATTACGTCTTTGTATGGAGGCTCAACCACTACTACATCAACCATCAACACGGCAACCATACCTGGTGAAACAGGCACAATCCTTGTACAGGTACCATCACAATACGTATCAGTGACATCTCTATATACCGGATCGACCACTCAATTCTCTACACAGTTTGTACCGACGGTCGCGGGAGAAAGAGGAACGATTGTTGTACTGGAGCCTAGCCCTTTCACAACGCTCACCAGTTATTACACTGGCTCAACATCCACAACCACAACTTTGAGGACACCCACCATGCCTGGACAGACTGGAACTGTTCTTATCCTATCTCCGCAAGTTTTCACAACAATTACGTCACTTTATGATGGTATTGCCGCGCTTACCTCTACAATCAATACGCCAAGTTCGCTTGGACAGACTGGAACTATCCTTGTTCAAATCCCGCGACAATTCACGACATTAACAAGCCTATATGATGGCTCCACCACTACAACCATTACTTCTGCGATCCCAAGCCAAGTAGGACAGATCGGGACTATATTTGTGGGCATCCCTAGGCAGTTCACGACGATAAGCGCGCTGTATGATGGCACGTCCAGCATTACAAGCACCGCGGCAACACCCGCAGCGCCAGGACAGACCGGCACAATCCTGGTCAGTGTTCCAAAGCAATACGTAACTTTGTCCTCTCTGTATGATGGTTCTACGATCACGACGGTGACACTCGCGACGCCGGCCCTCGTTGGGCAAACAGGTACCATACAGGTGAATTTACCAAGGCAGTATGCGACAGTTACTTCACTATATGATGGGACAGTAAGCACGACTGTCACAGTCGCCACACCCACTACAGTGGGGCAGCTTGGCAGCATCGTCGTGAATATCCCGAGGCAATATGCCACAATCACCTCTCTCTATGATGGCCTGTCTACAACATCATACATCATCGCAACGCCTACGCTGCCAGGGCAAACAGGAACTGTGCAGCTGAATGTGCCAAAGCAATACACTACCATCACTTCGTTGTTCGATCAAGCTACCATCCAGACGTTAACATTGGCTACACCTACTGCGGTAGGTCAACTTGGTACCGTGCAACTGAATTTACCAAAACAATTCACCACAATCACATCCTTATACGATGGTACGACGACCACAATGTTCATTGCGGCGACGCCTACTCTGGCGGGTGAGATTGGTACGGTACAAATCAATGTTCCAAGACAGTACACTACATTGTCGGCTTTGTATGATGGCTTAATCGCATCAACCCTGACAGTTGCAACGCCCAGCACCGTCGGACAAGTGGCAACAGTACAAGTGTATTTGCCCAAACAATATGCTACCATAACGTCGCTATATGACGCATCAACTTCCTCTCTTACCACGTTGGCCACGCCTTCATTGCCTGGACAGACTGGAACAGTGCAACTGTTCCTACCAAAACAATACACAACTATCACATCTGTCTACGATCAAACCACCTCAGCACTTGTCACGCTGGCGACTCCCGTGTTACCAGGTCAGGTTGGTACCGTGCAATTGAACGTGCCAAGACAGTATGTCACGACGTCATCGCTCTACGACGGCACAGCAGCTACCACAGTAACATTGGCAACTCCAACAGCTCCTGGACAGACTGGCACAGTTCAGGTTAATTTACCTCGTCAATACACAACCCTAATGGCGTTGTATACAGGTGCCAGCGTAACCACTGTTACTATCGCTACTCCTACAGTTCCTGGCCAGCTTGGAACTGTGGTCGTTCAAAGTCCAACTGTTTTTACGACCTTAAGTGCCTTGTACTCAGGGACAACGGTGAATACAACAACACTGGCTACCCCTACTGTACCTGGTCAAATTGGTACGGTTCTCATTCAGAGCCCTTCCGTGTTCACAACGATCACTTCTTTGTATACAGGGACATCATTAGCAACCTCTACAATATTCACGCCCACAGTACCTGGCCAGGTTGGGACGGTGGTCATACAGAGTCCCTCTACCTACACAACGATTAGCTCACTATACACGGGACTTTCAGTGGCTTCAACAACGCTAGCTACGCCAACCGTGCCTGGCCAGGTCGGAACCGTGCTAATTCAATACCCCTCTGTGTACACAACAGTGAGCGGTTTGTACACCGGAATTACAACGGGAACGACCACTCTTGCAGTACCAACAGTCGTTGGTCAAACTGGTACTATTAGCATACAGTATCCGGCTGCCTACACTACGATTTCTCAACTGTATAGCGGCTCTATTACTGTCACTTCAACAATTGCTACGCCTACAGCTGTGGGGCAATTTGGAACAGTGCAAATTCAGCTACCGTCAACATACACCACGATATCCCAGTTGTATACTGGCTCCGCCACTCTCACTTCAACGATAGCTATCGCTACCGTTGTGGGGCAACCTGGGACGGTACAGGTTCAAGTTCCTAAGACATTTACAACTCTCACATCTTTGTACACTGGAGCCGTAGTAACCACATCTACAGCGTTTGATCCAACTGTTGTTGGTCAATTGGGCACAGTCCTCGTACGTCTTCCAACAATCTACACTACAGTTAGCTCCCTTTATACCGGTACGGTAGTTGCTACGTCC
The DNA here is from genome assembly GCF_022343315.1 of Plenodomus lingam. Lineage (NCBI taxonomy): Eukaryota > Fungi > Ascomycota > Dothideomycetes > Pleosporales > Leptosphaeriaceae > Plenodomus > Plenodomus lingam. Next base: position 1,343,042 of record NW_027093942.1, read on the forward strand.
ACTGCACTCGTACCAACTGTCGTTGGCCAGACAGGGCTAGTAGTAGTTCAACTACCCTCTGTATATACTACTGCAACTTCCCTTTATTCCGGCTTAGCAATCGCTACAAGTACAGTGCTTGTGCCCACCGTGGCTGGTCAGACAGGCCTGATCGTGCTACAACGGCCTTCAGAGTATACGACCATATCCTCATTCTATAGCGGCACAACGACTCTCAGACAAACTCTGTTCACCCCGACGGTGGTGGGCCAAACTGGGACAATTCTCCAACAAGTTCCTTCCCCTACACCGGCGATAACCGTTACCGTTACATCGGGCGGCGTGGCGATTACTTCAACCTCCACAACCATAGTCAATGGCGTCGCGACTCCCGTTGCGGTTGTTACAGTTCCACAGATACCTTTCCATATTTATGTCACAGATTTCAGCAGTAATGTCTACGGCTACCTTGATGTCAGTTCAGTGACAGGTCCTGCGCGTAATGTCACAGTAGGCGACTACTCAACTTCATCATTGTTCTACCTCGATGCAACCACGGGGCAGCTGGCATTAAGCCCCCAGAGCGGAGAAACAACCACGCCTCTTTATTCAGTGCAGCCAGCCGGTGGGCTTCTCAGCGCTCCGTTCTTATTTGGTACCAACCAGCTTCTGTCCAATGTACCCATCAATGCTGGGCAGTGGCCTGACGGTACTTTGAGGACTCAGAATCTCGTTACCCTATCACTGTTTGCTAGTATCTGCAACGGCATATTATACCTGGAGACTGTCATCGGTGCTGGTTGCACGCAAGTGGTTCTATCACCCGTATACTCACCCGTGACATACACGACGGTGACCGCCACATCTGGCACAATTCCGGCGACGAAAACGTACGGGCCTGCCGGAACTCTGGTCTCGTCTGGTGGAACCGTCACGCAAATCGTCCCAGTTTCGACTTGCACAGCCTCAGGACTGGCGTACGCGGCGTATACTAACCCGTATCTCGGCGGAGGAGCTTACGAAAACGCTTACTATGCAGGGTTTAACTCCTCTTTCTTCAACACGAATTCCGGCGGTGTTGCCAGCAATGCTGCGCTATTCACTGGCGTTGCTAACAACATCAATTTTAACCTAGGGGCCACCGGATCTGGTAACCTTTACGGTAGTCTGCGCACTCTATCACAGGTAGCCATTGTTTATACTGGTTACTTCAGGCCGATTATATCTGGTACCTACTCACTCTCTTTCCCTGCATCGAGCCAAAGCGACATCGCATATCTCTGGATGGGAGCTGCGGCCAGCTCTGGCAGCTGGGGTGAGACCAATTGGAATATGCGCAGTACATATGGAGTGAATCGAGGTGGACCCGTATCACAATCCTTCGTTGCAGGACAACTATACCCGATAACTATTCTGTATGGTAATGGACCTGGATTCGCCTACCTAGAGCTTGATATCACCACACCTGCAGGCGTTCTGCTTACAGACACAACCGGCTATTTTGTGCAGCCAAGCTGCAGACTTTCTGGCTCAACAATTGGCGTATCGGCGGTAGATGTCAGGACATGTTCTGCTACTGGTCTTGAATGGTCTGTTTACGACAACTTTGTGTATGATGGCTCGACAGCCTCTGACCCGTCATATGACCTTTTTACCCCCAACGTCTACAATGGAGTAGGCCCAGAGACCGCTGCCATCAGGGGTGCCATAGGCAATATCCAATTTGGTGTTCCAGCTCCAGCAACCGCAGTCTCATTGTACAACCAAGGAACTTTCGATATGAGTTACCGCGCTATCGTCTTCCGGGGTTACTTCGCGGCCAACGTTACAGGCACATGGACATTCACTATCAATAATCCCGACGATATAGGCTTCCTGTGGCTTGGTCCCAATGCATTAACGACGTGGTCAGAAGCCAATGCTAACGTAGTATCCCGTCTGCTTGGAACCGCCGGCACTTATTCAGTGTCGCTTACTGCAGGCACACTTACACCAATAAGGATGGTATTTGCGAATGGTCCAGGTGGTATGAGCTACACGCTTCAAACAAGAGATCCACTTGGTACTGTAAGGCAGAGTACTGCAGGATTCTTCCAGCAAATCTATTGTGGACCAAATGTAAGATGGAATTAATGCAATTATTGCTACATGAAATAGGCATTGCTTTAAGAAGAAAAATTTAAGAAATAGTTTGTAGTATTAGTTATAGTTACAAGTATCAAGATGTTGGTTTGCATGGTTCTACTATTAAAGTGTGAGACCATAGTGCAAGGGGCTAACCCTAAGGGTAGATGCTAAAAGAATAAGATAAATTAGATACCTATCTAGAATTTCCTAATCTAGTACTTAGACAACCCAGTTCAGAACGTAAACTGCTCTGCGAGACAAACGTGAGATTACCAGATGATATCACCGTCAGCCAGCCCTAAACTCTCTACTAGGTGTGGCAATGGCCCACAGCGCCTTAAGAAGAGCCCAGGCCCGTGGATGGGAAGGACGAGTACTACACATCGTGTGTCGATGTGGACCTTGTCCGTAACTTGCCGCTCAACCAAACTAGCGCTCTGCTCAAGGACCAGGAGCTAATAACTAGAGCTGTGCCAAATTTCAAGTCTCGCACTGCGCTAACAGTCGACCCGCTAGCATTGTCGTCACAGGCGGGCTTTGGGCGACCCACTAAGACCAGCAGCCAGCCTCCTACTATCAACCAGACCGTCACAGGTTTGCATCCACCACGATCGTTTGTATAGCTTTCGCGTTATTGCCCTTGCGCTGGCCGTTGTCTCACCCTAAGGTCGGCATGAATTACGATAGGATGCTATCGGATGGCGGGAGGAAGTAAGAAATCACGTAGTTAAGCGTTTCTATAGGTCGATGTTAATGCAAAACCACACATTCATTCCTCCCAACTACCTTCTTAGATCTGGAAGCTACTGACCTTACTTTGTTGCTTGCGCTGCTAAATGGGATGTAGACTCGCCTAAACTAACAAAGGAGCCGATACCCTCCCTCCTTACGCGACGAATAACCCAGTGGGCCGATTTTAGCCAATGAGAGCGTAAAAGTAGCAGGTATTACGACCTTACGCTACATCTCGTTGGTCAATTTCGGCCCACTGGGATATTCGTCGGGGAAGGAGGGAGGTTACGTTACCTAGGCGAGATAAGATTCATAAGTGCTGTTCTTAGTTAGTGGACACCGGGTTCATGACAACCACGTGGCTTGCAACCATTAGTTACAAGTATGGAAGGTTGTTGCATTGTATGTTGCTACGGCGAGAATAATCGAGCTACTAGGGCTTATCGCTTTAAAAAGTATTTCCTGCTCGCGCGCAGTCACTTTCCACGAACACATACTCGTCATCTAGAACTACGGCATCCTGGGGCCCTGTTGCCGTGCTGGCTGAGATCTTGCTGGGCACTGAAAGGGTTGGTTATATTGGCGCAGGAAGCAGATCGAGGGAAGGCCTTTCTATGATTTTCATTGGTGGAAAAGCGCCCGTCGCGGTCAACCACGTCTTTATTAATGGCTCTGTATATCTCTAGCCCACTCTCGTCAACTTCAAATACCGGTAGAGGCTCGGCGTATGCGCCCTGTGAGCAAGCAGCTGGGAGTTATTAGACGATGTCTGGACGAAAGTCATACATCATGATGTTGATGACAGGTAAAGCAGGATCACTGCTGGGATAGGAATTAAGGTTCTGATCAATTCTCGCCTGCTGTTTAGTGATACGGATTCGCATGTTCGGCTTCCGGTTTCGTAAGACAGTGGAAGATACGTTATCTCATGAATCAGACGCTCCGCTAAATGCACGCCTGCGGCGCTAGCAAATATCTGCAAACTTCTAGGCCAATCATATAGTTAGCGCTAGATATAAACTTCTAGGCCAATCACAGGCTACTTATATAAAGGGTTAGCGTAGCTTTAGTAGAGCGTCTAAGGGAAACTAGGAATTTTTTTAGTGTAATACAACTTTAAAACACAATATAGCTATTTTTAGGATAATACTACACCTATTAACTATTAAGTAAAAATCCTTAGGGGTAGAATAGATTATACTAATAGATCTTAATTTTATATTATAACTATAAGTATAGTAATAGAACTATAATATAATAATAAACTATATTATCGCGCAAGCCTGTTACAAACTATTTTGCGTATATAGAGTTAGCTACTATAGGCCCTAACCTCTAACCTCCTCCCTCCCTAACCTCCTCTCTCCCTAACCTCCTCCCTCCCTAACCTCCTTCTTTTTCCCTACTACAGCGCGTTATATATTTTTTTCTAAACTTCTACAAACTTCTACAAACTTCTGCAACCTCCTAGGCTAACTAACTAGCCTACCTACTAGCAAGCCTTGCCTCCTCTAAACTTCTACAAACTTCTGCAACCTCCTAGGCTAACTAACTAGCCTACCTGCTAGCAAGCCTTGCCTCCTCTAAACTTCTACAAACTTCTACAACCTCTTAGGCTAGTTAGCTAACCTATAGTTAGTAAGCCCTACTTTATAGTATGCCTACGTTATTAAAAAGGTAGAAAGATAGTTATAAGGTTAGGGCACGCGTTTACTAAGCTTAAATATAGAATAAAGGGAATACTAATTAGCTATATATAACTATAAGCAGAGGAGGGCTATATAAGCTAATTACATATATACTATAGTTAGGGTTAGGGTTAGGGTTAGGGTTAGGGTTAGGGTTAGGGTTAGGGTTAGGGTTAGGGTTAGGGTTAGGGTTAGGGTTAGGGTTAGGGTTAGGGTTAGGGTTAGGGTTAGGGTTAGGGTTAGGGTTCGGGTTAGGGTTAGGGTTAGGGTTAGGGTT
>NW_027093943.1:0-13538 GCF_022343315.1 Plenodomus lingam
CCACCAAACAGAGTACTTGCTTAAAGGTGAACAACAACAACAAAAAAGATTAAGAGGAATAAAATATTTAAAAGCTACAATGAACAAATTTACACTTATTAAAAATTTACTTAGATACGATGGAAAAACGATAAGCTTATCGAATGATTTTGTAACAAAAGACTTAGCTTATTTTGTAAATTTTGTAAAAAATATTACAATGACGCTAATTTATTTGTCAAAATTATCAGATAAAGGTTACGTAAATAAACCAAACGTTGACTTGCCTATTTTACTTTGGTTTTTAAAGGAATTTAAATTAATTAAATCCAATTCAATAACGAATTATTCTATTGGTATAAACACTTTCTTTTTTAATTTAGTATTATTGCTTTTACTAATTACTGTTATGAATATAGAAAAACATTGTTTGTTAAAGACTTCAGAAGAGGGTTATTTAGATTTAAAAACTGATTTAGCTACAATAAGAAAACAATTATTGAGAATGATTCATCCCAATTTTAGAGCTAAAATAACTAAAAGAGGGTTGTCAGTAATTTTAAATTCTTTAGTGGGTTACGACAGTGAATACGAGCTAAATTCATCAATAAGAAAAACCAATGATTTACTATCTATACAATTAGCAGGTAGCACCGGACTCGTTTTAAAAGTACCCCTTATTGATAAAAGACCTGTTACTTCTAGTTATTTAAATAATAATTTAACTAATGTTTTTAAAGGGGACGAAAAGAAGATTGGTTGTATTTTTTGTGCTAGCATTGAAAAAGTGATTTCCGATATTAGATCAGTATCATGTGAAGATAACGATAACTTGATAGAAAGATTAATTTTAAAACTAGAAACTTTAGATTTAAAGTCTTATGTAATAGATGGTTATAAAGTTTATTCGTTCCCGAAGTCAGAGGTTAAATCATTTATAAAATATACAAATGAATATACCAGTAAAGATCTAATAACAGATTCTGATTCATTAAATAATGTTAATAATGAGAATTCTTTATTAGAAATAATCGGTTTTCTTAATGATGTTTGTGGTATTAAACATTTGTCATCAAGGATGAAAAATAGTATTAAAAATAGTTCTAACAAGTCTTTATCACGTATTACCTATAAACATGGTTTATCTAGATTGAGTATTACAATTAATAGAATGTTAACAATATGTATGCACGAGTCTGCTGCGGACTTGTCAATGTTAAAGGATTTTGAAACATTCAAAGAAAATTTGGATATTGTACATAGGTCCTTTGTTACATTAGGTAAACCCCTAACTCTAGATTGATGTAATAGTAAAGTACATTTTAGAGACACTATTTTATTAGCACCTGCTGGTGTTAAAAGTTTGGCTGGTGTAGGTAGTATATACGGTGATGAATTTAAGAAAATCGATATTGGTAGTTATAGAAGCGGAAAAATGCGTGAATTGTTAAAAGATAATAAGGAATTATTCGAAAAATATGCTATACAGGATTCTATAATTACCCTTAAACATGCTAGTTCAATGGAAGATTTCTATTTAAGTGTTAATAAGATAGGGGTTCCACTAACTCTTTCTAGTATTGGTAAATCATATGTTATAAAAGAATGATCTCTAATGGGTTATAAGGGTTATCAACCTAGATTAGATATGAGTATGGGTAATTTATCTGGTATGCTTAATCCAAAAGGGGCTCGTTCAATCGATCTTTTAAATTATATAGTGCCTTTTGTTGCTGGATATAGAGGTGGTAGAAACGAGTCTTATATGTATGGTGTTGACGATAATTTAAATAATAGACAATGAATAGACTATGATTTAACTAGTTGTTATACAACTGTAATGTCGATGTTAGGGGACCCTGATTATAAAAGAGCTGCGTATGTTTTTAATAAAACTATCGAAAAAATGAATTATAGAGACTTGTTATTGAACTATATAATGGTCGATGTTGATTTTAAATTCCCTGATAACGTAAAATACCCTTGTATACCTACTAGAGTAGATGATGATATAGATATTTATCCTAAACAAGGTCGTAGTACCATAACAGGGTGTGAATATTTTGTAGCTAAATCAATGGGTTGTCGTTTACATGTTAGAACTGGTGTTATAGTGCCTTTTAAAAAAGATGAGTCTAAAAAATCTAACAATACAGATTTTGATACTGATTATCTTGGACCTTTTAAGAGTATTGTAAAAGAACTACAATGTAAAAGACGTCAGTTTGAAAAGAAAACTTTTTATAATTATATGTATAAAGAAATCGGTAATTCTGTTTACGGTCAAATAGCAATGGGTATTAGTGGAAGAACTACTTATGATATAAAAACCAAAAACTACGTTAAAATTCAAGGGGGTTTATTAGCTAATCCCATATTAGCTGGTTATATAACAGGATTTACTAGAGCTCTAATTGGGGAATGTATGAACAATATTCAAGAACTTGGTGGTATAATAATATCCACCACTACAGATGGTTTTATAACCGATGTTGATGATTTAGAGAATAAAATACTTGGTTTAGAAAATAATAGAAATAAAGAACGTTTTTATTGTTTAAAATTATATAGATTATTTAGAGATTATTTAACAACTTTTGAGAATTCAGAAAGTGACCCGAGAGCCTTGGAAATAAAAAATATCGAGATTTCAGGTATCATAACAGTTAAAACAAGAGCTCAATTAGGGTTTACAAAAGGAGGTATTTCAGCAATTACAGGTTTTCAAACTAGAAATATTGATAAAACATTCTTGATTGAAGAGTTTTCCAATATTTTGAAAAATGACGATAATAAAGTAATCGAATATGTTCAAACGGGTTTAAGAAGTGCTAGCGATATTTATAAAAATAATGGTCATGTCATTGCTACTTATAAAGATAGGAGCTTTAGCGTTGAATATGATAACAAACGTTGTATTTTAGATCCTAATAAAAATTATTACTTATATAGAAAAGGTTTATTAGATTCAAAACCCTGAAATAACGTAATCGAATACGCTAAGATTAGGGTTTTAAAAGATACTATAACAAAACCCGTATTTGTAAAAGGTATTGTATCTTCTCAATCCAAAAGTTATAAATCTTATATAGAAACAAGCGTTAGAGGGTTTGTTAAAGCATGTTTATCAGAGAACGTAAATAAGAGGTATGGAATACCTATTGATTGATTCAGTAGTTATAAATCTATAATAGATTTTATACACGGTTACGAGCCTGCTAGAGAGGTTAAATTAAGTTATTCTAGTATGTCTAATTTAAAATACCGAAATACTATATCTAGAACTGTACCAAGAACGACTGAGAATGAGGGTTTTATTGCTTATGTTAAAGATAATATAGTTGATTTTAAAACAGATCTTTTCTTCAAAGAGTTAAGTGATGAGTCTATTAGAGAGGCAAACAAACAAACAAAAGTTTTATAATAAAGCTTTTTTATTATAACACTAAATAGTAGTGTATTTTATTATTATTTGAAACTTATTTAACATTTGTAATTTGTTTGACACACAAATATTAATTAGTTCACATTTTGGTCATATTTGTCTGACAATCAAATAATTTCACATTTAGTTAACATTTTAGTCATATTTGTCTGACACACATAATTTGACATTTAGTTAACATTTTTAGTCATATTTGTCTGACGAACAAATAATTTCACATTTAGTTCACATTTTCTAGACACATAAAAATAGATATTTATTTCACATTTCACATTTCACATTTCGCATTTCACATTTTTTTCCGGCATAAGGTCAAACAATGCGTGGGTGGGATGGGTGTTCTGATGTGAGTCAGTTCAACGTTTATTAAGGCCTTTATCAATTGTGCTGTCAACACACTGTTAAAAAATAAACGGGTTTTAAAATGCCTATATACGAAGAACACAAATTAAAATTATTGTGTGAAGTATAAGTAAGGTGTTTTAAACACGCATATTAGTATTCGTACTAATTAGTTCGCTGATTTTGTTAGTTTTGCAACACTTTTCTCTTCTCTTTCATTCTTATTTCATTCTCTATACATAGAAGGTAATAAAGAGAAGTTAATAAAGAGAAGGGTATATAGTGTGAAGATGCCTATTTTATAGAATATTTAGGATTTGGTAAATAGTGTTCAATTCATAAGTTTGATGCTGACGGCCTTGCACGCCAATCCGGTAAAATCAAACAACCCAAAGAATATTTGATTAAAGGGCTCCAACTAACAAGGCAAGTTCGCTAAAAAGATTATTATTTTGTTTTTTTGATATGATTATTGGGTATTAGGAGTATAGGTATTGAGATATGGATTAGAAAACTATATTATTATTATTTTAATTTATGGGAGCATGTTTCACAAGAACAAGCTTGATTTTTAATGCTATAGCAGCAGTGAGATGTAAGCTGTTGGATTTATCAGATAAGATATAAAGTTAGATCATACTATAGATCAATTAAGAAATGACGGTCTAAGAAGAACCAAAAACCCTTCTGACGATACATCTATGGTTAAAATTGGTTATGCTATAATCTACTACTTAAATATGAGTTACCACCAAACAGAGTACTTGCTTAAAGGTGAACAACAACAACAAAAAAGATTAAGAGGAATAAAATATTTAAAAGCTACAATGAACAAATTTACACTTATTAAAAATTTACTTAGATACGATGGAAAAACGATAAGCTTATCGAATGATTTTGTAACAAAAGACTTAGCTTATTTTGTAAATTTTGTAAAAAATATTACAATGACGCTAATTTATTTGTCAAAATTATCAGATAAAGGTTACGTAAATAAACCAAACGTTGACTTGCCTATTTTACTTTGGTTTTTAAAGGAATTTAAATTAATTAAATCCAATTCAATAACGAATTATTCTATTGGTATAAACACTTTCTTTTTTAATTTAGTATTATTGCTTTTACTAATTACTGTTATGAATATAGAAAAACATTGTTTGTTAAAGACTTCAGAAGAGGGTTATTTAGATTTAAAAACTGATTTAGCTACAATAAGAAAACAATTATTGAGAATGATTCATCCCAATTTTAGAGCTAAAATAACTAAAAGAGGGTTGTCAGTAATTTTAAATTCTTTAGTGGGTTACGACAGTGAATACGAGCTAAATTCATCAATAAGAAAAACCAATGATTTACTATCTATACAATTAGCAGGTAGCACCGGACTCGTTTTAAAAGTACCCCTTATTGATAAAAGACCTGTTACTTCTAGTTATTTAAATAATAATTTAACTAATGTTTTTAAAGGGGACGAAAAGAAGATTGGTTGTATTTTTGTGCTAGCATTGAAAAAGTGATTTCCGATATTAGATCAGTATCATGTGAAGATAACGATAACTTGATAGAAAGATTAATTTTAAAACTAGAAACTTTAGATTTAAAGTCTTATGTAATAGATGGTTATAAAGTTTATTCGTTCCCGAAGTCAGAGGTTAAATCATTTATAAAATATACAAATGAATATACCAGTAAAGATCTAATAACAGATTCTGATTCATTAAATAATGTTAATAATGAGAATTCTTTATTAGAAATAATCGGTTTTCTTAATGATGTTTGTGGTATTAAACATTTGTCATCAAGGATGAAAAATAGTATTAAAAATAGTTCTAACAAGTCTTTATCACGTATTACCTATAAACATGGTTTATCTAGATTGAGTATTACAATTAATAGAATGTTAACAATATGTATGCACGAGTCTGCTGCGGACTTGTCAATGTTAAAGGATTTTGAAACATTCAAAGAAAATTTGGATATTGTACATAGGTCCTTTGTTACATTAGGTAAACCCCTAACTCTAGATTGATGTAATAGTAAAGTACATTTTAGAGACACTATTTTATTAGCACCTGCTGGTGTTAAAAGTTTGGCTGGTGTAGGTAGTATATACGGTGATGAATTTAAGAAAATCGATATTGGTAGTTATAGAAGCGGAAAAATGCGTGAATTGTTAAAAGATAATAAGGAATTATTCGAAAAATATGCTATACAGGATTCTATAATTACCCTTAAACATGCTAGTTCAATGGAAGATTTCTATTTAAGTGTTAATAAGATAGGGTTTCCACTAACTCTTTCTAGTATTGGTAAATCATATGTTATAAAAGAATGATCTCTAATGGGTTATAAGGGTTATCAACCTAGATTAGATATGAGTATGGGTAATTTATCTGGTATGCTTAATCCAAAAGGGGCTCGTTCAATCGATCTTTTAAATTATATAGTGCCTTTTGTTGCTGGATATAGAGGTGGTAGAAACGAGTCTTATATGTATGGTGTTGACGATAATTTAAATAATAGACAATGAATAGACTATGATTTAACTAGTTGTTATACAACTGTAATGTCGATGTTAGGGGACCCTGATTATAAAAGAGCTGCGTATGTTTTTAATAAAACTATCGAAAAAATGAATTATAGAGACTTGTTATTGAACTATATAATGGTCGATGTTGATTTTAAATTCCCTGATAACGTAAAATACCCTTGTATACCTACTAGAGTAGATGATGATATAGATATTTATCCTAAACAAGGTCGTAGTACCATAACAGGGTGTGAATATTTTGTAGCTAAATCAATGGGTTGTCGTTTACATGTTAGAACTGGTGTTATAGTGCCTTTTAAAAAAGATGAGTCTAAAAAATCTAACAATACAGATTTTGATACTGATTATCTTGGACCTTTTAAGAGTATTGTAAAAGAACTACAATGTAAAAGACGTCAGTTTGAAAAGAAAACTTTTTATAATTATATGTATAAAGAAATCGGTAATTCTGTTTACGGTCAAATAGCAATGGGTATTAGTGGAAGAACTACTTATGATATAAAAACCAAAAACTACGTTAAAATTCAAGGGGGTTTATTAGCTAATCCCATATTAGCTGGTTATATAACAGGATTTACTAGAGCTCTAATTGGGGAATGTATGAACAATATTCAAGAACTTGGTGGTATAATAATATCCACCACTACAGATGGTTTTATAACCGATGTTGATGATTTAGAGAATAAAATACTTGGTTTAGAAAATAATAGAAATAAAGAACGTTTTTATTGTTTAAAATTATATAGATTATTTAGAGATTATTTAACAACTTTTGAGAATTCAGAAAGTGACCCGAGAGCCTTGGAAATAAAAAATATCGAGATTTCAGGTATCATAACAGTTAAAACAAGAGCTCAATTAGGGTTTACAAAAGGAGGTATTTCAGCAATTACAGGTTTTCAAACTAGAAATATTGATAAAACATTCTTGATTGAAGAGTTTTCCAATATTTTGAAAAATGACGATAATAAAGTAATCGAATATGTTCAAACGGGTTTAAGAAGTGCTAGCGATATTTATAAAAATAATGGTCATGTCATTGCTACTTATAAAGATAGGAGCTTTAGCGTTGAATATGATAACAAACGTTGTATTTTAGATCCTAATAAAAATTATTACTTATATAGAAAAGGTTTATTAGATTCAAAACCCTGAAATAACGTAATCGAATACGCTAAGATTAGGGTTTTAAAAGATACTATAACAAAACCCGTATTTGTAAAAGGTATTGTATCTTCTCAATCCAAAAGTTATAAATCTTATATAGAAACAAGCGTTAGAGGGTTTGTTAAAGCATGTTTATCAGAGAACGTAAATAAGAGGTATGGAATACCTATTGATTGATTCAGTAGTTATAAATCTATAATAGATTTTATACACGGTTACGAGCCTGCTAGAGAGGTTAAATTAAGTTATTCTAGTATGTCTAATTTAAAATACCGAAATACTATATCTAGAACTGTACCAAGAACGACTGAGAATGAGGGTTTTATTGCTTATGTTAAAGATAATATAGTTGATTTTAAAACAGATCTTTTCTTCAAAGAGTTAAGTGATGAGTCTATTAGAGAGGCAAACAAACAAACAAAAGTTTTATAATAAAGCTTTTTTATTATAACACTAAATAGTAGTGTATTTTATTATTATTTGAAACTTATTTAACATTTGTAATTTGTTTGACACACAAATATTAATTAGTTCACATTTTGGTCATATTTGTCTGACAATCAAATAATTTCACATTTAGTTAACATTTTAGTCATATTTGTCTGACACACATAATTTGACATTTAGTTAACATTTTTAGTCATATTTGTCTGACGAACAAATAATTTCACATTTAGTTCACATTTTCTAGACACATAAAAATAGATATTTATTTCACATTTCACATTTCACATTTCGCATTTCACATTTTTTTCCGGCATAAGGTCAAACAATGCGTGGGTGGGATGGGTGTTCTGATGTGAGTCAGTTCAACGTTTATTAAGGCCTTTATCAATTGTGCTGTCAACACACTGTTAAAAAATAAACGGGTTTTAAAATGCCTATATACGAAGAACACAAATTAAAATTATTGTGTGAAGTATAAGTAAGGTGTTTTAAACACGCATATTAGTATTCGTACTAATTAGTTCGCTGATTTTGTTAGTTTTGCAACACTTTTCTCTTCTCTTTCATTCTTATTTCATTCTCTATACATAGAAGGTAATAAAGAGAAGTTAATAAAGAGAAGGGTATATAGTGTGAAGATGCCTATTTTATAGAATATTTAGGATTTGGTAAATAGTGTTCAATTCATAAGTTTGATGCTGACGGCCTTGCACGCCAATCCGGTAAAATCAAACAACCCAAAGAATATTTGATTAAAGGGCTCCAACTAACAAGGCAAGTTCGCTAAAAAGATTATTATTTTGTTTTTTTGATATGATTATTGGGTATTAGGAGTATAGGTATTGAGATATGGATTAGAAAACTATATTATTATTATTTTAATTTATGGGAGCATGTTTCACAAGAACAAGCTTGATTTTTAATGCTATAGCAGCAGTGAGATGTAAGCTGTTGGATTTATCAGATAAGATATAAAGTTAGATCATACTATAGATCAATTAAGAAATGACGGTCTAAGAAGAACCAAAAACCCTTCTGACGATACATCTATGGTTAAAATTGGTTATGCTATAATCTACTACTTAAATATGAGTTACCACCAAACAGAGTACTTGCTTAAAGGTGAACAACAACAACAAAAAAGATTAAGAGGAATAAAATATTTAAAAGCTACAATGAACAAATTTACACTTATTAAAAATTTACTTAGATACGATGGAAAAACGATAAGCTTATCGAATGATTTTGTAACAAAAGACTTAGCTTATTTTGTAAATTTTGTAAAAAATATTACAATGACGCTAATTTATTTGTCAAAATTATCAGATAAAGGTTACGTAAATAAACCAAACGTTGACTTGCCTATTTTACTTTGGTTTTTAAAGGAATTTAAATTAATTAAATCCAATTCAATAACGAATTATTCTATTGGTATAAACACTTTCTTTTTTAATTTAGTATTATTGCTTTTACTAATTACTGTTATGAATATAGAAAAACATTGTTTGTTAAAGACTTCAGAAGAGGGTTATTTAGATTTAAAAACTGATTTAGCTACAATAAGAAAACAATTATTGAGAATGATTCATCCCAATTTTAGAGCTAAAATAACTAAAAGAGGGTTGTCAGTAATTTTAAATTCTTTAGTGGGTTACGACAGTGAATACGAGCTAAATTCATCAATAAGAAAAACCAATGATTTACTATCTATACAATTAGCAGGTAGCACCGGACTCGTTTTAAAAGTACCCCTTATTGATAAAAGACCTGTTACTTCTAGTTATTTAAATAATAATTTAACTAATGTTTTTAAAGGGGACGAAAAGAAGATTGGTTGTATTTTTGTGCTAGCATTGAAAAAGTGATTTCCGATATTAGATCAGTATCATGTGAAGATAACGATAACTTGATAGAAAGATTAATTTTAAAACTAGAAACTTTAGATTTAAAGTCTTATGTAATAGATGGTTATAAAGTTTATTCGTTCCCGAAGTCAGAGGTTAAATCATTTATAAAATATACAAATGAATATACCAGTAAAGATCTAATAACAGATTCTGATTCATTAAATAATGTTAATAATGAGAATTCTTTATTAGAAATAATCGGTTTTCTTAATGATGTTTGTGGTATTAAACATTTGTCATCAAGGATGAAAAATAGTATTAAAAATAGTTCTAACAAGTCTTTATCACGTATTACCTATAAACATGGTTTATCTAGATTGAGTATTACAATTAATAGAATGTTAACAATATGTATACACGAGTCTGCTGCGGACTTGTCAATGTTAAAGGATTTTGAAACATTCAAAGAAAATTTGGATATTGTACATAGGTCCTTTGTTACATTAGGTAAACCCCTAACTCTAGATTGATGTAATAGTAAAGTACATTTTAGAGACACTATTTTATTAGCACCTGCTGGTGTTAAAAGTTTGGCTGGTGTAGGTAGTATATACGGTGATGAATTTAAGAAAATCGATATTGGTAGTTATAGAAGCGGAAAAATGCGTGAATTGTTAAAAGATAATAATGAATTATTCGAAAAATATGCTATACAGGATTCTATAATTACCCTTAAACATGCTAGTTCAATGGAAGATTTCTATTTAAGTGTTAATAAGATAGGGGTTCCACTAACTCTTTCTAGTATTGGTAAATCATATGTTATAAAAGAATGATCTCTAATGGGTTATAAGGGTTATCAACCTAGATTAGATATGAGTATGGGTAATTTATCTGGTATGCTTAATCCAAAAGGGGCTCGTTCAATCGATCTTTTAAATTATATAGTGCCTTTTGTTGCTGGATATAGAGGTGGTAGAAACGAGTCTTATATGTATGGTGTTGACGATAATTTAAATAATAGACAATGAATAGACTATGATTTAACTAGTTGTTATACAACTGTAATGTCGATGTTAGGGGACCCTGATTATAAAAGAGCTGCGTATGTTTTTAATAAAACTATCGAAAAAATGAATTATAGAGACTTGTTATTGTACTATATAATGGTCGATGTTGATTTTAAATTCCCTGATAACGTAAAATACCCTTGTATACCTACTAGAGTAGATGATGATATAGATATTTATCCTAAACAAGGTCGTAGTACCATAACAGGGTGTGAATATTTTGTAGCTAAATCAATGGGTTGTTGTTTACATGTTAGAACTGGTGTTATAGTGCCTTTTAAAAAAGATGAGTCTAAAAAATCTAACAATACAGATTTTGATACTGATTATCTTGGACCTTTTAAGAGTATTTTAAAAGAACTACAATGTAAAAGACGTCAGTTTGAAAAGAAAACTTTTTATAATTATATGTATAAAGAAATCGGTAATTCTGTTTACGGTCAAATAGCAATGGGTATTAGTGGAAGAACTACTTATGATATAAAAACCAAAAACTACGTTAAAATTCATGGGGGTTTATTAGCTAATCCCATATTAGCTGGTTATATAACAGGATTTACTAGAGCTCTAATTGGGGAATGTATGAACAATATTCAAGAACTTGGTGGTATAATAATATCCACCACTACAGATGGTTTTATAACCGATGTTGATGATTTAGAGAATAAAATACTTGGTTTAGAAAATAATAGAAATAAAGAACGTTTTTATTGTTTAAAATTATATAGATTATTTAGAGATTATTTAACAACTTTTGAGAATTCAGAAAGTGACCCGAGAGCCTTGGAAATAAAAAATATCGAGATTTCAGGTATCATAACAGTTAAAACAAGGGCTCAATTAGGGTTTACAAAAGGAGGTATTTCAGCAATTACAGGTTTTCAAACTAGAAATATTGATAAAACATTCTTGATTGAAGAGTTTTCCAATATTTTGAAAAATGACGATAATAAAGTAATCGAATATGTTCAAACGGGTTTAAGAAGTGCTAGCGATATTTATAAAAATAATGGTCATGTCATTGCTACTTATAAAGATAGGAGCTTTAGCGTTGAATATGATAACAAACGTTGTATTTTAGATCCTAATAAAAATTATTACTTATATAGAAAAGGTTTATTAGATTCAAAACCCTGAAATAACGTAATCGAATACGCTAAGATTAGGGTTTTAAAAGATACTATAACAAAACCCGTATTTGTAAAAGGTATTGTATCTTCTCAATCCAAAAGTTATAAATCTTATATAGAAACAAGCGTTAGAGGGTTTGTTAAAGCATGTTTATCAGAGAACGTAAATAAGAGGTATGGAATACCTATTGATTGATTCAGTAGTTATAAATCTATAATAGATTTTATACACGGTTACGAGCCTGCTAGAGAGTTTAAATTAAGTTATTCTAGTATGTCTAATTTAAAATACCGAAATACTATATCTAGAACTGTACCAAGAACGACTGAGAATGAGGGTTTTATTGCTTATGTTAAAGATAATATAGTTGATTTTAAAACAGATCTTTTCTTCAAAGAGTTAAGTGATGAGTCTATTAGAGAGGCAAACAAACAAACAAAAGTTTTATAATAAAGCTTTTTTATTATAACACTAAATAGTAGTGTATTTTATTATTATTTGAAACTTATTTAACATTTGTAATTTGTTTGACACACAAATATTAATTAGTTCACATTTTGGTCATATTTGTCTGACAATCAAATAATTTCACATTTAGTTAACATTTTAGTCATATTTGTCTGACACACATAATTTGACATTTAGTTAACATTTTTAGTCATATTTGTCTGACGAACAAATAATTTCACATTTAGTTCACATTTTCTAGACACATAAAAATAGATATTTATTTCACATTTCACATTTCACATTTCGCATTTCACATTTTTTCCGGCATAAGGTCAAACAATGCGTGGGTGGGATGGGTGTTCTGATGTGAGTCAGTTCAACGTTTATTAAGGCCTTTATCAATTGTGCTGTCAACACACTGTTAAAAAATAAACGGGTTTTAAAATGCCTATATACGAAGAACACAAATTAAAATTATTGTGTGAAGTATAAGTAAGGTGTTTTAAACACGCATATTAGTATTCGTACTAAGTAGTTCGCTGATTTTGTTAGTTTTGCAACACTTTTCTCTTCTCTTTCATTCTTATTTCATTCTCTATACATAGAAGGTAATAAAGAGAAGTTAATAAAGAGAAGGGTATATAGTGTGAAGATGCCTAATTTATAGAATATTTAGGATTTGGTAAATAGTGTTCAATTCATAAGTTTGATGCTGACGGCCTTGCACGCCAATCCGGTAAAATCAAACAACCCAAAGAATATTTGATTAAAGGGCTCCAACTAACAAGGCAAGTTCGCTAAAAAGATTATTATTTTGTTTTTTGATATGATTATTGGGTATTAGGAGTATAGGTATTGAGATATGGATTAGAAAACTATATTATTATTATTTTAATTTATGGGAGCATGTTTCACAAGAACAAGCTTGATTTTTAATGCTATAGCAGCAGTGAGATGTAAGCTGTTGGATTTATCAGATAAGATATAAAGTTAGATCATACTATAGATCAATTAAGAAATGACGGTCTAAGAAGAACCAAAAACCCTTCTGACGATACATCTATGGTTAAAATTGGTTATGCTATAATCTACTACTTAAATATGAGTTA